>NC_066526.1:19149641-19424641 GCF_024679095.1 Eriocheir sinensis | reverse complement strand
TATTTTAGTCTGTTCTTTTTTTTTCGGATACGGAAGGAAAGGTTTGGTTTGAGCTTTTTTTCCCTCTCTTTCTCTTTCTGTCTCCCTCTCTCGCATTCTTCCCCTTTTCCTTTATCCGTTTTCTCTTTGTTGTTTTTAAGCCAGAATAGAAAATGGTGAGTGTCATGAAAAACGGAGGCCACATGAGCACCTGTCGGGGCGTGAACGTGGTTGGGTTTCTTTCAGGCTCCATTCTTTCACCTTCTCTTTCCTTTTTCTCGCCTTCCTTTTTACATTTCCTGTCCCAGTTCTCCTTTTTATTGTGCATTTACTCAACCTTTCTTTTTTTAACAGAGGGAGTGAGTGAGGGAGTGGTGTTCAAAGCTATCCCTCACTTTTCTTTTCTTATATCCTGTTTTATCATTTTTCCTATTCTTCTTTTTGTATTCCTTTAGATTTTCCTTTTTCTCGCCTTTCTTTTTACGGTCCTGTCCCAGTTCTCCGTTTTTATTGTGCTTTTACTCAACCTTCCTTTTATTTCGCAGAGTGAGTGAGGGAGTGGTGTTCAAAACTATCCCTTACTTTTCTTTTTTTATATCCTGACTTATCATTTTTCCTATTCTTCTTTTTTGTATTCCTTTAGATTTTCCTTTTTTTTTTTTATCAATGTAAGAAAGATACACCTCAAAATCTCCTTTCAGCTCGTTTAGCCTTCACCTTTTTCTTTTATTCAAGTTTTATTTTATCTTACTTTTTCTATCTATTTTCCTCACTTATTTCCGGATTTTTCTAGTCTTGCTTTGTCTCCCTTTACTTCTTTTTTTAATGGAGGAAAGAGACGACCCAAATCTCCCTTCTGTTCGCGTAGTTTTCCTAACTTTTCTTTTATTCTTTAGTCTTGTTTTATTTGTTTTTAACGGGGAGTGAGTGATGGCCAAAACTCCTTCTCAGTTCTTCAGTTCCTCACCCTTTTCCTTCCCTCAGTTCCACACAACCCTTATCCCTCAGTCTTCATTCTCTCGTTTCCACACAACTCTTACCACTCACTCCTCTCATAATCCTTTCACTATAACAAAACCTCTCCTCCAATGTCCTATTATTTCACATTTCCCCTCACTTCCACACAAATACCCTTCAATTCTATTCCTCACCCGTTCCCTCCACCACCACACACCCTCAACCCCTTGGTCCTATTCCTCACACCCTCTCACATCACCATAACCCGCTTCGTGCTAGTTTTCCGCCCCTTCCTCGTTGACCCAAAGGTACGCATTCTGGCAGGTGTTCAAGGTCCCGGGTTGGGTCTTCGCGTCTCCCCGCCACACCTGCAGCGTCTCCAGGTGCTCGCGGCCCTACATGGCACGCGGAACGTACTGCCGAGCCCGCCTGCTTCATTACAATTGCATCGTTCGAGAGTAATCTCCTTCGTGCGATTTATGGTCACTAGAGAATTGGATTACACTTCCCCCGCTGATCTGTACACGGGGTCTTCTTTGTACCTGTGCGCTATGGAGGAAGAGGAAGAGGAGGAGGAAAAGGAGGAGGAGAAGGGAGAGAAAGAGGAGGAGGAGGTACAATGGGAGGAAGGGGAGAGGCTGAAGGCTTAGCAAATATCTCAGACTTAAGTTGAGTGCACTTGTTTGTTCCTTACTGTGAGTCCTTCAAGTCGACCATCCACCACACCTGTCCCTCCCTCCCTCCTCCTCCTCCCTCCTCTCCCCTTCGTGTCCTTAGGTGGAGGTTTTAATCCCTCGTCCGCGGGGTGTGTAGGTGTCGCCTTTAGAGGGCGCGAGGGGGATCAGGTGCCGCGGCGGGCGTGTGTTCGTGCTCTTGGTGGCGTTTGTTGTGCGCATCGCCCTGTCCAGCCGAGCCATTGGGCGGCGGAGGAACCTGGCCCGCCGCGCTGCCTCGTTTGTCCGCCCAGTGAAGGGATGCAGGAGGCGGGGAGAGAGAAGAGAAGAGAGAAAGAGAATTGAGAGAAAGAGTTGGGGGATAGAGAAAGGGAAGAGGATAAAGAGAAAGAAAGAGGAGGATAGAATGAGAGAAATAGAGAGAGGGAGAAATTAAAAGAGGAAAGGGATAAGAGAGAGAGAGAGGGAGAGGTTGAGAGGGGAGAAAGAGGAAAGGGAAGAGAGAAAGAGGGAGAGAAGTAGAGAGAAGGAGTATTTGAAAAAGGAGAGAGAGAGAGAGAGAGAGAGAGAGAGAGAGAGAGAGAGAGAGAGAGAGAGAGAGAGAGAGAGAGAGAGAGAGAGAGAGAGAGAGAGAGAGAAAGTAGAGAAAGGGGTGAATTGAAAGACGAAAGTGAAGAGAAAGAGGAAGAAGAGCAAAGAGGGAGAGAAATTTCAAGCGCAAGTGGAAAAGAGATAGAAGGAAAGAAGTAGAGAGAGGGAGAGCTGGACCCATACTCTCCAACATCTCGAGGCTAACACACTCACAACTGATAATGCTTCCGTAGAGATTGCGTCAATACGTCCATGGATAGTTTTATAAGCCTAGTGATAATCTGACCTTGCTTCTTCACCATGAACGTAAAAACACTTATGAAAACCTGACCTAAAACTGAAGCTCTGGCCTATTTTTTTCTTTTCTTATTTTCTTTTCTTTTTCTCATTATATACTTCATTTATTTTCTTTCCCTCTATTTTTTTTAACTTTATTCTTTTTTCCTTCCTCTCTTTCCATCTCCTCTTCCTTCTCTTCCTCCTCTTTATGCAAGGGGTCAACCACTAATGATGTTTTCAGGTAATTTAACTTCGAATTATCTTATTTTTCTCTATCGCATTTGCTTTATTCCTTTCTGTCCTTTTCCTTTGTTTATTGCTTCTTTTTCCGTGTCCTTGCCTCTTCTCCTCTCTCCATGTCCCATTTTTATCATTTCTCCTTCTGTATCCTCTTCAACTCCTCCTCCTCCGCCCCCTCCTCCTCTTATTCCCGGCAATTCCCGAGGCTCAGAGGACGATTGTAAGTATTTCCTGTTTTGCTCAATCTCATTATTTTTTCTTTTTTTCCAAGTTGTCTGATTCTTTTTCATATTTTTTTTCCCATTTCCATGTTCGCCGTTTTTTTTCCAGCCTTTCATGAGATTATTTATGATTATTATTTTTTTACAGCAGAGGAGACAGTGCAAGGGCGTAAAAAACAACAACAATGAAAAAAAAAAAAGCCCGCTACTTTCTGCTCCTCTATACTCTATATCTGTATTTCTTCTTATAATTTGTTGGTTTAGATTTAGGTAATAATGGTGTCTTTGGTTTTCTGTGGGTAGGTTTTCATTATTTTGGTCTGCAGTTTACTTCCATTATTTTTTTCCCCTATTAGCATGTTTCACTAAGTTTTCTACTCCTATGTTTCTTTTGCCAGCGTTTCTTTTGCTTCTTATTTCCTATTTTATCTGATATGTTTCTCTTCCTCTGTTTCGTATTCATGTTTCGTTTTTCTATTCATATATTTCCTTCTTTTCCTATTCCTATTCTTCCCATTCCCTATTTTTATCTTTCTTATGTTTCCTATTTATTTACTTCTTATTTTCCCATCACTGTTTCCTATTACCTCTCCATCTCTCTCTTGCTTTTCCTATTGATATATATCCTCGTTCGTATTCCTGTGTTAGCTATTTCGCATTCCTGCTGTTGCCTCTAATGTTTCCAGAGTAAAAGCACTTAGTACCTCCATTATTAAGAACTGCTAAAGAAAATCCAGGTGGGCTTAATTACGTGGAGCAAATATTCACTGATTTCCACAACCTTCCTGGGAATTCGGGGAGAAGACGAAGGCGAAACTTTAAGTCTTAGTGGTTTTATTGTTTGGAAATGAAGGAAACTTGTTAGAGGAGTGATTAAATAAAGTATAGGAATTGGTAAAATAAATGAATGATAAGAAGAACGAAAGATTTAAGGTGACTTTCCAACCAACTAAGTAATTTAAAATGTCTTAAACCATTAAACTAAAGAAGGAAAGAATATAGAGTAAATAAAAATAAATAGAAGTCATAAAATAAAGTAGAATAAAGTGAATAATAGTAATAGGTGATAAAATAAAGTAAACCCAAAGAAAAAAAAGTAAATAGATAAATACAGTAATACGATATCAATTACTTAAAAAAAACCGCATTAATAGAAAAGGAATAAAGCGTCACCAGGAAGTGCTTACATACACCAAGGAACAAAGCAATAAGGTGCACGCAAAATAAATACAAAAGAATTAACACAAAACGAAACAACTCCTCGGGGTCTCGGTCACAGCAACTCACTGACCAATTCATAGATCGCGGACGCAACAACATGAGCTCAACATTTTGACGACATGATTTAATTCCACACGAGCCGGGGCGGAGGCGGCGGTGCAGATCCTTGGGGGCAGGCTGTTGGCTAGGCTGGGCTGGGTTGGGCTGGGTTGGACTTGTGCTTGGGTTGAGTTGGGTTGAGTTGCCATGGGGTAGGACTGGATTCGGTTGGGTCTTGGTTGAAGTGGGTTGGCTTGGGTTGGGCTTGAGCTTGGGTTGGGTTGAGTTGAGTTGGGTTGGGGTAGAACTGGATTCGGTTGGGCTTGGTTGAAGTGGGTTGGGTTGGGTTGGGCTTGAGCTTGGGTTGGGTTGAGCTGAGTTGGGTTGGGGTAGGACTGAATTCGGTTGGTCTGGATTGGGTTGGGCTTGGTTGATGTGGGTTGCGTTAGGCTGGGTTGGACTTTAGTTGGGCTGAGGTCATGTTTACGTCTCTTCCACGCCCTAAGAGTAATACCAGTGGCAAGGGTCAAGGTGCGCTGTGTTCGGTGTTCTAATTGGTCCAGGGCGGAGGTCACGCACGGGTCTCACTGGCTGGCTGATGTATGGCCAAGTTGAGGAGAGTGAGCGGTGTGATATCCTGTGCCCCGTTTGAGAATATGTGACTCTTCTTTCTCTTTCTCTGTATCTCTATATGTCTCTATCTATCTATCCATTTATCTCTCTGCCGATCTATGTTAATCTATCTATCCATCTGTATCTTGTTATCTTTTTTTTATTTGTGTGTGAGTGCACGTGTGTTTCTCTTTGCCCAAATTAATAGATCGCTAATTACCTGTCATTTCCCCATACATATAGAGGACGATTGTGAATATTTCCTGTTTTCCTCAATCTCATTATTATTATTTTTTTCGAAGTTGTCTGATTCATCTTCCCATTTCCATGTTCGCCGTTATTTTTTTCTTCAGCCTGGCATGTAATTATTTATGATAGGCTACTTTATATCTGTTTTTTTTTCCTTTTTTTCTTAGTAGTTGTCTGATCAGTGTATTCAATCCGCCTTAACAACTAACCTTCCTTTCAGCCTCCCCTCCCCCAAAATAAAATGAAAAACAGCTACGTAAATTCAGTAAAAACTATAAAAATCCCCAAGAAAATTTATTAATCTTTCCTATAGTATATCTTCACCTCCACCCCCTAAAAAAAATCAATTATTTAAACTCATCATGAAAAAAGATCACCCAAACCCACAAGTCCTCCCTATACTGTATCTCTTGCCGCTGTGGTACCTCGAGGCGGAAATCAGAGCATGGACGATCTACATCTTTTTTGTCTCCTCGCAACTCTATCCCCTGAAGGAGCACGACCATACACGCCCCTTACCTGTTACCTATAAGTTACTCCGGGCAGGTAAGGAGCTGGGGACGAGAACATGACCCGGAGCTGATGGCAAAGTGGACGGAGAAAGAGAGAGAGAGGTTGAGTGAGAGGTTGAGAGAGGGGTTGAGAGAGAGAGAGGGGTTGAGAGAGAGAGAGGGGTTGAGAGAGAGAGAGGGGTTGAGAGAGAGAGAGGTTGAGAGAGAGGCTGAGAGAGAGGCTGAGAGAGAGAGAGAGAGAGAGAGAGAGAGAGAGAGAGAGAGAGAGAGAGAGAGAGAGAGAGAGAGAGAGAGAGAGAGAGAGAGAGAGAGAGAGAGAGAGAGAGAGAGAGAGAGATTAAGGAAACGCAAAATCGTCTTAGTTTCCTGCCTCGCTCATGCCACGTCGAGCAATTTTTTTTTGTCGTGATCCATTTTTGAAAACTCGATTCTTGTGTATAAATAAATGATTCGGGTGGAAAACGACTTGAAATTATTTTGGGTTTTGGTTCAGCGTTTTGCGGGAAATGACTAAATTTGATTGTTTCGTTATGGATTTTGTTATTGAGAGATTTCTGCTTTGCATGTTGGTGAGATTGTTATTATTATCTTTTACGTGTGGAAATGTGATATTTTATTTACCTATTCTGTTTCTTTTCTCTTCCCTTTCTTCTCTTTCCTTCTTCTCTCTTCTCCTGTCTTCATTTATCTTTTCTGGTCTTCTCCTCTCTTCTTCTAATTTATTATATTCTCATGTATTCTATTTACTGGTATTCTATGTGATATTTTATTCTGTATTCTATTCTTCAAAGGTTATATATGGCTGTTTAATGATGGGGCCATTTGCAAAGTCCTGAATAATATCATCTTTCATACCTTTTTTTAACAGCAAAACAGCAGCTCAAGGGCAAAGCGCATGAACACACACACACACACACACACACACACACACACACACACACACACACACACACACACAGACACACACACAAAAAAAAAAAAAAAAAAGCCCGCTGCTTATCATACCTTATTAGTACGAGTCACCTGCTTTACTGCTCGGCGTGACCCAGGTATTTAGTAGTCGATGAACTGGAGGCGCACACCTGGTCGTACGGAGGCTCTGAGTTACACCAGCACTCACTCGGGGGCTTAAGGAATCCTGGGCTTTGGAATATTCATGGCGGGGACTTCAGGGCACGAGAAATTTACGGTACAAAGGTCAGTATTATCAGACGCTTCCTCCTCTCACATCAACTATATCCAAAGGTCAAAGAGGAGGATCAATCGGGCTCTCATGAGTGTCCTTTTAGGTTCATGGTACAGAAGAAGAGTCAAACTACCACTAGGGTCACAAAACTACCCCTGGAAATGCCCCAGACTCCTATACGAAAGCCTTGTCAAATGTGTGTGCTTGGGCTCCGAAATGTTTAAAAATATGACCCAAAAAGACTTCACGGTGCGGAGATTTCACGCTACGGGGAGTTCACGGCACGCCAGCAACACCCTGAAATACGTGCCGCCCCGCTCATCGCCTCGGTAGTCTGCCTATTCACCTACAGATGGGGACGCCCGCTAGGGAGACGTCGGCGGGAGGTGGAAGAAAGAAGGAAGGCAGGTCGAGAGGGAGGAGGGAAAGGGGAAGGGGAAGAAGAAGGGGAAGGGGAGGGAGCGTCAGTTAATTCCCTTCATTTTTTAGTGGAAACAATTAAGGCGTGTTGCAGTAGCAGGGGATAAGGGGGGGAAGGTGTGTGTGTGTGTGTGTGTGTGTGTGTGTGTCTGACTTAAACGCTCAGTGGAGTCAATGTAGCACGCCATCCCGCTCGCACCGGCCGCCTACCTGTCCGTAGCTCACCCTTGTTATGCAGAGTGCGAGTAATAACGGCTGACGGCGCTGGAAACTGACTTGCCGGGAAAAGAAGAGGTTTGCGTAATGGCCCGTGGAACAACTAGGAGAGCCGGGCGTGCGTGAGTGACGGTGGGAGGCGCCGAGGGAGGGAGGAAGGGAGTGCGAGTGGAGGGAAGCAGGGTGTGAATGAGGGAGGGAGAGGTTGTGGGGTGAAGGGTGTGAGAAAGCAGGGAGGGTAAAGGTAAAAGAGTACGTTGAGGTAGAGGTGGAGATGAGGGAGGTAGGGTGTGAATGAGGAAGAGGTTGTGGGGTGAAGGGTGTGAGGAAGCAAGGAGGATTAAACAGTAAAAGAGTACGTGTGAGGTAGAGGAGTGCTTGTAAAATGAAGGAGGTGCTGAGGGAGGGAGTGGAGATGAGGGAGGCTGGGTGTGAATGAGGGAGAGGTTGTGGGGTGAAGGGTGTGAGGAAGCAAGGAGGATTAAACAGTAAAAGAGTACGTGTGAGGTAGAGGAGTGCTTGTTGAATGGAGGAGGTGCTGAGGGAGGGAGTGGAAATGAGGAAGCCAGGGTGTGAATGAGAGAGAGCTTGTGGGTTGAAGGGTGTGAGAAAGAAAGAAAGAAAGAAAGAAAGTACGTGTGAGGTAGAGGAGGGCTTGAGAAAAGGAGTAAGAGTGAGAGAATGAGAGGAAAATTGAGTGAGAGGAGGAGGAAGGGAGAAGGGGGAAGGATACAATAACTACACATAGAACTGACAAGAAAGCACAGACGTAGATGAACTGATGATTTCAAACATACCAAAAAAGTGATGACCGTGGCTGATCATGTCCATTTACAAACAAAAATATATCAACACGGAATAGTGGAAGGAAAAAAAAATAGAGAAAAATAAAAAGGAGTAAAGCAAAGAAAATGTAAACACGGTATGAAGAAAAAAATGGAAAATAAGAGAGAAAAGAAGAAAAAAAATCATAGACGAAAAAATCAAGAACACAAAATAAAACAAAACAAAACAATATACGCCGTGAAAAAAAGGAGTAAAGCAAAGAAAACGTAAACACGGTATGAAGAAAAAAATGGAAAATAAGAAAGAAAATAAGAAAAAAAATCATAAAGACGGAAAAATCAAGAACACAAAATAAAACAAAACAAAACAATATACGCCGTGATAACCCTCTTACCCCCGGGGACAATAAATGCACATATTAAAGGCGCGCAGGGGGATCCGCGCCCCCCGAAGCTGCTTGCGCGGATCTAATACGTTT
The DNA here is from genome assembly GCF_024679095.1 of Eriocheir sinensis. Taxonomy (NCBI): domain Eukaryota; kingdom Metazoa; phylum Arthropoda; class Malacostraca; order Decapoda; family Varunidae; genus Eriocheir; species Eriocheir sinensis. The sequence goes on along the minus strand of NC_066526.1, from coordinate 19,415,981 downwards.
CCAATTCTATCCATTTGGCGGGGAATTGAAGATAATAACATTTTGATGCTCCCAATATTTCCCGGCTTGCTCCATTAAGATATACTGCAAAATATAAACCCGGTCTTGGCGCCAGGACGGGAGGAGGAGGAGGAGGAGGAGGAGGAGAATAAGAGGAAGCGATTTAGTCTTCTTGCCTGCTGGAGTCTTAGCTTAAGTTTTTTTTTTTTTTTTTTTGTCATCTTCTGGGTCTTATTGTCACTGTCCGTGTGTCTGCCTTTCCGTGCTAGTTTTTGTGTCTGTCTGCAGTTGTGTTTGTCCGTGTCTGTCTGTTTTTCTGCCTTTGTGTTTGTTTTGTGTTTGGTTCTCATTGATTTTTTTTTTTGGTCTATTTCATTGTTTTCATGTTTTCCTCTCTCTCTCTCTCTCTCTCTCTCTCTCTCTCTCTCTCTCTCTCTCTCTCCCTTCTCCCTCTCCCCCTCCCCCCTCCCCCTCCCCCTCCTCCCGCCCCCTAAGAGGCTGGGGCTTATTTATCATAGTGTTTACATTCGTGTACCTTCACCTGGAGCTAAATCTGGAATTAATTGGGAAGCTCCAACCGCGATGCTTCAGGTAGCTTCAGGTATTATTAGGTCGCTCTCTAATTAGACCTCAATTACGCGGGATAGAAATACACAAGGCCTAAAGGAAAGCCTCTCTTGCTCGTAAGTTGGTGCTCATATTTGGGCTGTTATAAATGGGGGGCGGGGGAGGAGGGGGAGGGGGCGTATAGCTGAAAAAAGTCCCCCGCCAAGTGATTGTTACGACCGAAGCGAGAGAAAAGGGACAGGTAGTGGCTCTTCAATATCGAGTTTTTACCTGACTTTCCTCGTGCTTTGCGGCGTGTGGCTGCGGGTCGGTTTGCGGGTCTGCAGGTAAAAGAGGCGGCGGTGATGTTCTGTTGGAAGAGAATGCAAAAGAAAAGGAGCTTGATACTTCTCGGAATGGCTCTGTCGGAGGTGGTGGGCGGAGATGAAGCGTAGAGAGGAATATAATAGCAGATAGTGATGTCTTGTACGAATAGAATGAAAAAGGAACGGACTGAGCTGGACACTTCTTGGAAAGGCTTGGTCAGTAGAGTGTAGTGGGGATGATGTGAAAGGTATAATATAAAAGAAGTTGTGTTGGTCCAGAGGCGTCGGTACAGGATGCAGCGGTGATGTCCTGAAGGAATAGAATATAAAAGAATAGGAGCTGGACACTTCTCGGAAAAGGTCGGTCAGTGGAGAATGGCGAAGATGATACGTAAGAAGGAATATAAAAGCAAGTGATGTTGGGGGTGTAAGAGGCGTCTGTGGAGGGAGTGCAGGCCAGTGGAGATGCGTAAGGGAGAATATAAATGTAAGTGATGCTGGAGGAGGAAGAAGCGTATGTGGAGGGGGTGAAGGCATAGCGAGGTGTGGCCGGAGTTGCAGGTGGGGCAGGAGGCGATCGCAGCTCCCCGGACGGCGTTGCGAGGTGCAGTGGTGTGCGGGATAATTATATGGGTCTTCTCCAGGCGATAAAGGCGTGGAGGAGCATAATGGCGGCCGCGGAGGTGCCAGTTGATTGCCGGCGCGCTCTTGGAGGTGGTAAAAGATGTAGGGGCGCCGTGGGAAGCAGGAGGAGACGCCGGGGGTGGTGCAGCGGCTGGCGGGGAGTCGAACCGAAGGATGTAGGGAGCAGCTAAGGACTCCCGCGCCGAATATGGTCCTAACACGTAGTCGCTGCTGTGTGCATCCTATTCCCTCCCTCCTTCCTCCTCCCCTTCTCTCCTTCTTCTCCCCTCCTCTTCCTCCCCATCCTCCTCCCCGTCCTTCCCGCCACCTTGATATATTAAGATATTTCCTGCATCTTTGCCATCTCTCTCTCTCTCTCTCTCTCTCTCTCTCTCTCTCTCTCTCTCTCTCTCTCTCTCTCTCACATCCTTTCTCAGCGATGTTGTTATTTTTTTCGTGTAAAGCCGCTGCGTGAAGATTTTTTTCCTCCATCGCCGCCGCTTCACTCGGTCATAAAGTGCGTCGTAATGCTTTGGTGCCGAACATCGTGTCGTAAGGTATTTTAAGTATAGAATAATCATAGCATTTTTACGCTAATCACCGCGGCGGCGTGAGGAACAGCCGAGATTATGTCATGTCTTAGAGGGAGAGGGTGAGGGAGGCAGACGAGAGAGAGAGAGAGAGGGAGGGAGCGAGAGGCAGAGGAGAGGAGGAATGAGAGGTAAAGAGAAAAAAAAGCACCTCGAGACGAACTCTATCACATCTCGCTCCGCAGTATGATAATAAGCCTCTGTTCCACCGGGGCGCGTTATCAGTTTTTATCTCCGGGCGTCGGGGGTGCCAAGCCGGTGTCAGTGGGGGCCAGGCGTCATTACAGCCGCCAGGTGCCAGAACGACTATTAGCTTCCACTTTTCATCCCGCCGCCTCGCCCGCCCGTCTGGGGGTCAACATCTCGCTTGGTCGGGTATTATTTTCGCGAAGCATCGACTCTGCCTCTTCTCGTTTCGCATTTGCATTTTAGTCGCGATTTTGTGTACCCGCTCCTGGGCTGTGGGCATTAGGGTGTGGTTTTACGCGGAAGAAAACGGGAAATGGGGCTTTTAAGGGGAAAATGGAGGTGGTGTTGGGGCCGAGGTGCTCAGCGGGCGTCTCACACCTCAGAATACAGCCAGCACGCCGCGTTCGCCCGCTATGGCCTCGTCCCAACCCTCGCCCACGGCTTAACTTCCACTTTACCTCATGTTCCCGGTCCTTCCCCTCATTGCCCACGTTATGGAGCCCTGAGAGGGTCATCTAGGCGGCGCGGTGAGCCCTCCAAGAGCCCGGAGTAGCCTCGCCCCGCCGCCTCGTCCTCTGTCATGAGGGAGAAAAATGCTGAACGATAGGGCTTCAGCGGGCAGGGCGAGGCGGGGCTTTGTCGGGGAAGGTTATACAAATTACTTAGCATACTTCAGCTTCACTCTCCCGGGTAATGGCTCTCACACGATATTTATTAACTGAGGAATGGGTTTCTCTCTCTCTCTCTCTCTCTCTCTCTCTCTCTCTCTCTCTCTCTCTCTCTCTCTCACAGTCGCGCACACACACACACACATAACCTCCCCACACGCACACACTTCCCCCCACACACACCTAAATGGACCCAGGGGCGGGGAAGATCACCATTAAGGCAGTCGTCTGCATCTGAAAGCCACAACACCGATTATCTACCTCTCTATATACCTCTCTCCCTTCTCTATACCTCTCCCTCTGTACCTATTCCTCCATCTCCCCTGTATACATCCTTCACTTATGTATACCTACCTTGCTGTATATCTCCCTCCTTCCCTTCTCTCTCTATCCTCAACGCTCTCCTCTCCCGTCCTCGGTGCTCGGTCGGAGGGAGGAAAACTTATGTACTAATTCTGCAAGTCGGGCGGATCGTCGGTGTGACATCGCCATAAACTTTATTGCCTCAGAGAAATTGCAGGGTGACGTTAGCCGCCTTTTGCACCGCCTGTCCTCTGCGGGTCTGTCTCTCCCTCTCCCTCCGGCCTCGCGTGTGCCTGCTTGCCTGCCTGTCAGCCTGTCTGCCCGTCTGTCTGTCCTCGGCCTTGACAGTCTCGCGGCGGAGTTAAACCTTTGTGTATGTGGCCGCTTTTAAACCATCCCTGCGTCTTACCGCTAAATTTATGGGACCCCGCGACGCACCAATGAAGGGGTCGTGTTTATGCGGCGGAGTCAACCTTTGCGGCGGATTCTTGCACGTCCATTTGTGTTTAGCCGTGTGTTTGTGATGCGCTATGGACCTGTCGCTATGTGGTCTTGCTCTCTCTCTCTCTCCTCTCCCTCTCCGTTTCTCCAGCCACGCCCAGGAGCTCAGAGTGGCCTAGAGGTGAGGAGAGGTCAGGTACGTAGAGTTGATGTAAGACCGCGGTGAGGAATGGAGGTAAAGGGAAGGGGAGGGAGGGAATAGTGGAGGCTACTCGTCCCCCATCACCTCCCTCTTCCCTCCCTCCTCATCCCTCTGAAGCTGCTGCATTCTCTGGGGGAGTCGAGAGAAGGGAGATGAGGATGCTGTGGGGAGGTGCTCGTATATATCACCCTTCCTTCACTTCCATCCTCCTCCTCCACCTCCTTCTTGTCTTCCAGTGGGTCCTTATGTTTACCCAGAAGGATGCACATAGGAAACAAGGAGGAAGGTAGGAGGAAGGAAGGACGGAGGAGCACCCAGCATACCTTCCTGATGTGGCTGAGGTCGTGCGGAGGAAATATGCGCTACCTAGTGTGATGGAGTGTGTGGGAGGCAAATGGTGCTATTCGGGGGGACGGGGAAGCGGCTGGGAGGGGGAGAATGTTGCAGGCGAGTGATGGTCAGCAGGGAGGCAAAGGAAGCAAGAGGTAGGTTAGGCAGCAATAGGAGAAAGAAATCAATGTAAAGGTGATGATTGATGAACGATGAAGCACAAAACAAAAGAGGAAAGGAAATATGCGGCAAAAAAGAGTGACAAGAACCAGGAAAGTAAAGGAATGGGAAAGGGAGAGTGAGGAGCAATAGGAATTACATATCAACCAAGAAATTAGGAGACATGAACAGAAGTGAAAGATACAAAGGAAGGCAAGAATAGTAAGGGTGATATATGAATGAGGAAATAGGAATAAAAATGGATGAGTAGCGGACTTTTTCTCACATTTGTTAACTTTTTTTTATGACCTTGAACTGACTCCTCTGCTGTAAAAAAAAGAAAAGGGAGTTAGATATGGTACAAAATGGAGTGACGCGGAGTAGGATAGCAAAGAGAGGAAAAGGGAAGGGAAGGCAGCAATAGAAATAATATATGAACCAAGGAATGGAGAGACGTGAATAATAGTGAACAATAAAAGGGGATGAACAGTGTCAGAAAAGAAAATTAAATATGGTGCAAGGAGTAACGTGGAGTAAAGGAAAGCAAAAGAAGAGGAAAGAGAGAGAGAGAGAGAGAGAGAGAGAGAGAGAGAGGAGCAATAGGAATAACATATCAACCAAGAAATTAGGCGACATGAATAGAAGTGAACGATACAAAGCAAGGCAAGAAACTGGACTTTAACATATAGCAAAAAGAAGTGAAAGGGAAGCAGGAAACCAAACAAGGGAAAGGGTTAAACTGGACGCTAACTTAAGTAACCTATAAACAAAGAAAGCGAAAGTATATCTAATAAGGGTGAACGATATAGCACAGAACAAGAAGGAACAAGAAGTGGAAGTATTTATATGGTGAAGGAAACTGATATGGGACTAAGAAAGCAAGAGGAGATATGGGAGAAGAGGAGGCCCTTAAGATTTAGGAACCCCGTGAGCTAAGGAACAGGGAGGGTGAACAAGGACATACTGTGTAGCGTAGGAGTACCTGTAGAAGGATACTGTTGGATCCGACGTGTATGTATCTCTAATCAGATATCCTAGGTCTCCTTTGCCTAACATGGCGTGTGGGCGGAGATGTGGGTCTTTTATCTAAGTGAAATGATCGCGCCGCCCGAATTTATCTTGTCCGTGAGTGGCCGTGTGTGGCTTGGTGCGTCCGAGTCCTCTGCGGCGCCCGAGGATACAATTTCGTGAAGGTTTAGTCCCAGTGATTGCTACATATTTCACGGCGAGATGCGGCTCATTCTTTTCACACCTTATCTTTGTTATACGGAGGAATGATATCGTGTTCTTGTTATTGCCCTTCCTCTCCTTTCCCTTCCTTCCCTTTCATATTCAGCGTTCCTCCTTTTTCCACCATATTTACCTCCCTTTTCTGACATTATATCCACGTTTAGTCACACACGGCCCATTCTTTTTACCCTTCATCTTATACGGGGGAATGAAAGCGTAATCTTAGCATTGCCCTTCCTCTTCTTCCCTTTCCTTAACTTTCCTTCTCAGCGTCACTCCTTTTTCATCATATATAACTCCCTATTCTGGTAGTATTTACACTTTTATTGGTCACCGTTGTTCATGTCTCCTCATTTCTTGGTTCATATGTTCTTCCTAATACTGCCCTCTCCTCTTTCTTGGTTCATATGGTCTTCCTATTCCTCCCCTTTCTCCTCTTTCTTGGCTCATATGGTCTTCCTAATCCTGCCCTTTTTCCTCTTTCTCTTCCTTTGCTTTCCTACTCCGCGTTGCTCGTTCTACTATATCTAACTCCTTTTTCCGGCGTTATCTTATTCACTTTCATTCCTCTGAAATCGTTGTTTTCTTCTTGCTTATTCCCGAGTTCGTGTTTAAATTTTTACCCTCGGCTCGTTTTCTTGTTAAAGCATATAAAAGCGTGCAGCGTGGTTTGGTTATAATGCCCTCGCCCACTCTTATACGTTTACAAGCGAATTATTTTAACCAGCTCTAAAGCGACTCTGGGAATTAGCGAGGTTAGGCGTCGGCTGCGGCTTCTAGTGGGAATCCCTGTGGCTCGGAGCGCATTAACTGGACCTCCTGAAACAAAACTTCCCTCGCCCTCCGCAGTCGCACATAAAGTACAGAATTTTCTCCATAACTTTATATTAGGTAGCGTGTTAAGTCAGCCCAGAGGAATGGCGGAGGCGGTGGCCCTTCCCCTTTTCGACCCACTCTCCCTCCTCCTCCTCCTCCTCCTCTTCCTTCCTCCGCCAAATCTTAACCTGCAGCTTCCGGGAGAGTGAGGTTGTGCACTAACCGAATTACTCAATCTAGGTTGGACTCTCGCTCTTTCGTTTAATCCTGGAATGCCTGCGTGTGTGTGTGTGTGTGTGTGTGTGTGTGTGTGTGTGTGTGTGTGTGTGTGTGTGTGTGTGTGTGTGTGTACATAGCCGTTTTTCTGAGGCGTAATTAGACTTGACTTGGGAGCGGCAGGGGAAAGTATATTGTCGAGGCGGGAGAGATTTTGCGAGAGATTTTATATTTAACCTGAAGATTTGTACACTCTCTGCTCTTCACTCTCTCTCTCTCTCTCTCTCTCTCTCTCTCTCTCTCTCTCTCTCTTGTCCGTGACCTCATAATTTCCCCTCCAACGCTGCGGTCAAAATTTATAGAGATGGAAGTGAAGTTCAGGGTAAAAGAGAGAAAAAAAAGAGGGGAAAAAAAGAGAAACCCGGAGTGATGGAGGAGAAACAACAAAAACAGGATTTGAAGTAGGAACAGTAATCTTTGGTGGCTGAAGGATGCTTGCGTGCGCTAAACTGGGGCATTGAAATTGAGGAAAGGGAATTTATAAAGGGAGAAAAAGTTGAAGGAAATGACGAGAATTGGAGAAAAGAATATCATGAAAAGAGAAAAAAAGTAGAAAGAAAGACGAAAATGGAGGTTGGCTGTGTGTGTGAAATTAAAGCATTGAAATTGAGGAAAGAAAATGTAAAAAAAAATAGAGAAAAAGTTGAAAGAAATGGCGAAAAGGAATAAAAGAAGATGGAAAAAAAGATAGAGAAAAAGTTGAAAGAAAATACGAGAAAGGGAGATTGGTTCCGTGCGTTAAAATGGACCATTGAAATTGAGGAAAGGGAATTTAAAAAGAGAGAAAAAGGAGAAAGAAAAGATGAAAATTGGAGAAAAGAAAATATAAAAGAGAAAAAGTAGAAAGAAAAGACGAAAATTGGAGAAAAGAAAATATTAAAGAGAGAAAAATAGAAAGAAAAGACGGAAATTGGAGAAAAGAAAATATTAAAGAGAGAAAAATATAAAGAAAAGACGAAAATTGGAGAAAAGAAAATATAAAAGAGAGAGAAAAGTAGAAAGAAAAAATGGAAAACGGAGTATGATTTTGTGCGCTGAACTGAACCACTGAAATTGAGGAAAGAAAATGGATAAACAAGAGAAAAAAAAGAAAGAAATAACGAAAATAGGAGAAAGGAAAATGGAAAAGGAAGGATGATTGCATGCGCTAAACTGAAGCTTTGGAATTGAGTAGAGGAGGTCATAAAATGAGAAAAAGTAGGAAGAAAAGACGAAAATGGGAGAACAAAAAATGGTAATAAGAGAAAAGAGTAGAAAGAGGATGGAAAAGGGAGAATGTTTCCGTGCGTTAATCTGAAACATTGAAATTAGGAAAAAAAAATGTAAAAAGAGAAAAAAAAAGAGGTAGAAAGAAAGACGAAAAAGAAAGAATGGCTACGTGCTTTTAAATGAAATTGAGGAAATAAAATAAAAAAAAGAGAGAGAAAGCACAAAGAAAGGAAAAAAAGGGAGAATGGTCATGTGCGTTAAATTGAAACAGAGAAAATGGAAAAAAGAGAGAAAACTTAGAAAGAAAAACACGGAAGAATATAAAAAGAAGAGAGAAAAAGTAGAAAGAAAAGAAAAAAAGAGAGAATGGTTATGTGCGTTAAACTGAAAATGGAAAAAAAAGAGAAAACGTAGAAAGAAAAACATGGAAGAATTGAGAACAAGAAAGTATGGTGCACAGAAATCGTGTTAAAATTGTTGGCCTGAAAATTGAGACAGGGAGAAAAAATACATAGAAAGAAAAGACGGAAGAACAGAAAAAGAAAGACAAATGTGATGCTCAGAAGTCATGCGAAAATAATAAGACTGAAAAGGAGGGAAAATGCTGAAACTTGACGAAGAGACGAAAATGCAAAAAAGGGAAAGATAAACAGAAAAAAAGACTAAAAAAAAAAAAAATGGCTTACACAAGTTATGAAAAATAATAAGACTGAAAATAAAGGAAGGAAAACGCTGAAACTTAACGGGAAGATTGAAGGTTAAAAGAAAAAAAGAAAAGAAAAAGAAAGGAGAAAAGGAAAATAAATAAAGAAAATAGGCAAATGAGAAAAAGAAAAAAAGGAAAATTCGAAAAAAGAGAAAAAAAGGGAAAGAAAAAAAGGAAAAAAAGGAAAAAAGAAAATATGAAATAAGGAAAAAAGATATAAAAAAAGAACATGAGGTAAGGCTATGCAACGTGTATGCAGAGACGCGTTTCCTGCAAGTTGGACGCGAGTGAGAGCCAGCGGGGATGGGGGCAGGGGCAGGAGGGGGGGGGGAGGGTCAGGTAAGGTTAGGTAGGGCAGGAGGTATGCAGCAAGGTCTTAGGGAGTCATGTCACCTTCAGGGAGGAATAATTTAGGGTGGTCACACAAGCTAAACACACCCACCCTGCCAGCCAGTCCGTCCGTGCCTACCCTTGCTTACTACCTTTCCGCTTCTCTCCTCTCTCCCTCCTCCTCCTCCTCTCCCTTCTTCCTCTTGTCTTCCTCTACTATTCCTGCTTACCTACCCTTCCCTCCCGCTTCCTGCTTCCTGCTCCCTACTGTTCGTTTTTCTCTCCCTCCTTCTTCCTCCTTTTCCAAGTCTTCCTTCTTCCACTTCCTACTTCCTGCTCCTTATTTTTCGTTTTTCTCTCCCTCCTCCTTCCTCCTTTTCCAAGTCTTCCTTCTCCGACTTCCTCCTCTCTTCTCTTCCTCTAGTGTTCCTTTATGCCTCTTCTTCCTTACCCTTCCCTTCCTCCTCCATTCCCTCCTCCCACTTCCTCCTCTCCTCTTTTCCTCTAGTGTCCCTTCATGCCTTTTCTTCCCTACCCTTCCCTTCCTCTTCCTCCATTCCCTCCTTCCACTTCCTCCTCTCTTCTCTTCCTCTAGTGTTCCTTCATCCCTTTTCTTCCCTACCCTTCCCTTCCTCTTCCTCCATTCCCTCCTTCCACTTCCTCCTCTCTTCTCTTCCTTTAGTGTTCCTTCATCCCTTTTCTTCCCTACCCTTCCCTTCCTCCTCCAATCCCTCCTCCCATTTCCCCTTCTCTTCTCTACCTTCTTTCTTTCCTGCTTACCTACCCTTCACTGTTATCCTCCCTTCTTCCCTTCCTTCCTTTTCTATCCTATTTACCTATCTTCCCTTTCTATTTACTATCCTTTCTTGACTACTACTCCTTGTCTTATCCCACCTCCCTCTCCCCCATCCTTCCTTCTACCATTTCTTTTTTTTCCTCCACCTTTTTCATTCCCTTCCTTTCTCCCTATTTACCGTCATTTCTTCTCTCTTCTCATCCTCCTCCCTTTCTCTCATCCTTTCTTCCTCCCTTATAATATCCCTTCTCATAATCTTTGTCTACCTTTCTTCATCCTTCTTCATTTTCAACCGTCTTCCCTCCTTCATATCCTTTTTCTTCCCTTCTCCATTTTATTCCTCCCTTCTTCTCATTATCATTCCAGTCTCCTTTCCCTCCTTGCTCACCTTTTTTCTCCTTCACTACAGTCTTTCCTCCTCCTCCTCCTCCTCCTCGTTCTCCTCCTTGCCTGTGTATGGTTGGCGCCTCTAAATAAGGTCCTCAGGGGGTCCGGGGACTCGAAAAGGACTGATCGTATCACCCAGATAAAACGGGACTGTCGGGCTATCTATCGGCGATCGTGTGTGTGTGTGTGTGTGTGTGTGTGTGTGTGTGTATGTGTGTGTATACCTTTTCATTCCCTTATATGCGCTAACTTTGATCGCTTAAGAATATAAAAGGCCCTTCAATCCTTCAGTCATTTTAGACTCTTTATAAATGGCATGTTAGAATGTAATGTGTTTCTTTAAGTTATAAGTAAAAATATGGTCTAACCTAACCTAACCTAGTCTAAGTGATTAGTAAGAAGAGAATGGCCTTTACACCCTATTCAGACTCTTCAGTTTAGGTCACATTTTGAAACACCTCGCCTGGCTTTTTATTAGCTTACCTTTCCTGACGTAGAGAGAGCAAGGAGACACTCACCTGGTATTTATTATCTTACCTTTTCTAACGTAGGCTAAGGTAAGCGGCGCAGAGATGGCAAGGAGTCACTCACCTGGTATTTATTATCTTACCTTTTCTAACGTAGGCTAAGGTAAGCGGCGTAGAGATGGCAAGGAGTCACTCACCTGGGTCCTTATTACCCCACCTTTCCTGACGTAGGCGCCGCAGAGTCAACAAGGAGTCAATTATCTGGTCCTTTATTAGCTCGCCTTTCCTGGCGGAGGCACCGCGAAGCCAACAAGAAGTCCGTCGTCAGGGTCCCCAGCGGCTCCTTTCCGTCATTAGTCGAGTTTAGCGGCGGCACGAGAGCGGGTCGGGAGGTGCATCGTCGGCAAGGTGTTGGCGCTGATAAACCCACGAATAATTAAGGCACCTGCGAGGATATACGAGACATAAACAAGGCGGGGATGCGGCGGATGATTCAGTGGCTGTAATCTCGCGTGAAGGAGAACATGCCTGCGAGGAGAGCTTTAAAGGAGATGTGGAAGAGAACGAAGCCAATCCCGGGAACATGAGGGAGAAGGAAGCCTCGCCGGGGTAGTATTTATGCCTGGGAAGTATGACTTTAGTGCTAGTTGTGCTTAATCGGCGACCGCTGGGGAGGAATGCGAGCGTGTGTGTGTATGTGTGTGAGTGTGTGAGTGTGTGAGAGATAGAGGATTGTAGTAGCGTTGTGATGTAGATGGCATTACTGATGGTGGTAGATGCTAGTGGTTTAGGTGGTAGTTTTCTCCTTTGTTTTGTGTGATGGTGGTGGATAGTGGTAGTGATGGCGGGGATGGTGGTGGCAGAGGTAGTCAAGCAGGTCTAATTGGTTGTGAAGAAGCGCCGGTATTGTCTTGCTATTGGTGGGTACAGTGACAGGAATGGCCGGGGGAAGTTATGACCTCAGTGCTCCTGCAATGGGACGCAATTGGTTTAACCTTCATCATCCACCAAAACACGGGATAAAAACAAGGAAACTACACACTGCCAAACGTAAAAGATAATCTAACACCCCAATAAATCCACATTGCATACCTGAGGACATCAGTGCACAAAAACAAAGCAAGAAAAGAAAGATAATTCCGTAAAACAACACTTGCATATAAAACTCCACCCCCAGACAGATAGACAGAGAAACAGACAGACACCCGGACAGAGAGCCAGACAGAGGGGCGGGCGGGGACACACGAAGTAGGAAAAACAAAAGCATAACGACACCAAAGTCCCACAAATACGGAATCATGAGGGCAAAATATAGTCTGTAACTCCACGCTGAGAATAATACCGTCGGAGGAGGAGCGGGAGGAGGAGGGAAGGGCGTGGCAGCTGCAGACGGTGATGGAGGGCGCCGTTACCAGGATAATGCCATATACTGCAGCTTTATACGAGGGGCGCAGGGGACGAAAAAAAGGGATCTAATGGGAGATAAAGGGAGATAAAGCGTTGGCGATAAGAGTCACATATTCAGAGTGGATTTTTCCCCCGCCAACGCTGGGTAAACGGCATTGTGCGAGTGTGGCGTAGCGTGATTATCGTCCAGAGTCGGTTTTTAATTTGGAATATGTTAGTGAAAGGTTGATTTTTTGCCCTACTTTTTCTTTTTTTTTTTGGGGGGGGGTCAGTGCCTTTTTTTTTAGTAATGTTGATGAAATGGTTGTTTTACGTGAATCATGAAGGGCCGTGTCCCCCCCCCCCCACCCACCCACCCACCCACACACACACACACACACACACACACACACACACCCCTCTTTTTTTTTTGTATCTCGTATGGCGCATTATAATGATTTCAGACGTTTTTTTTTTCTTTTCAGGTGCGAATTAGCGTGATTTTAAGCCCGCTGAACTTGTTATGTTGCGAAGTTTTGTGTTTGTTGTTGTGTTGGTCGTGTTTGTTGTTGTGTTGGTCGTGTTTGTTGTTCTGTTGGTCGTGTTTGTTGTTGTGTTGGTCGTGTTTGTTGTTCTGTTGGTCGTGTTTGTTGTTGTGATGGTCGTGTTTGTTGTTGTGTTGGTCGTGTTTGTTGTTGTGATGGTCGTGTTGTTATTGTGTTGGTCGTGTTTGTTGTTGTTGTGTTAGTCGTGTTTGTTGTTGTGTTGTTGGTCGTGTTTGTTGTTGTGTTGGTCGTGTTTGTTGTTGTGTTGGTCGTGTTTGTTGTTGTGTTGGTCGTGTTTGTTGTTGTGTTGGTCGTGTTTGTTGTTGTGTTGGTCGTGTTTGTTGTTGTGTTGGTCGTGTTTGTTGTTGTGTTGGTCGTGTTTGTTGTTGTGATGGTCGTGTTTGTTGTTGTGTTGGTCGTGTTTGTTGTTGTGTTGGTCGTGTTTGTTGTTGTTGTGTTGGTCGTGTTTGTTGTTGTGTTGGTCGTGTTTGTTGTTGTGTTGGTCGTGTTTGTTGTTGTGTTGGTCGTGTTTGTTGTTGTGTTGGTCGTGTTTGTTGTTGTGTTGGTCGTGTTTGTTGTTGTGTTGGTCGTGTTTGTTGTTGTGGTGGTCGTGTTTGTTGTTGTGTAAGTCGTGTTTGTTGTTGTGTTGGTCGTGTTTGTTGTTGTGTTGGTCGTGTTTGTTGTTGTGATGGTCGTGTTTGTTGTTGTGTTGGTCGTGTTTGTTGTTGTGTTGGTCGTGTTTATTGTTGTTGTGTTGGTCGTGTTTGTTGTTGTGTTGGTCGTGTTTGTTGTTGTTGTGTTGGTCGTGTTTGTTGTTGTGTTGGTCGTGTTTGTTGTTGTTGTGTTGGTCGTGTTTGTTGTTGTGTTGGTCGTGTTTGTTGTTGTTGTGGTGGTCGTGTTTGTTGTTGTGTTGGTCGTGTTCCCTCGCCGCGGCCTGGGGAGCAAAACTATTTAGGTGACACAATTAAAACTATTTACAGCGGCGTAATTAAAAGTGGCCCCCGTGTCAGCAAATTAAAAGAGGAAAAGAAAACTCATCAAGCAAACTCCAAAAGTGCGACATGAAGGAAGAAGGTCCGTCACGCTTGTACCGAAGGGAAGAGGAAAAAAAGAAGAAACAAAGACGGAGAGTGAGGAAAAAAAAACATGTTAATAAGTAAGCAAAGGAGGAAGGAACGAAGCAAGGAAGAGGGAGAAAGAAATAAAGAGAGAAGAAATTGGAGGAGTGATGGAAGAAATGAATAAGTAACCAAAGGAGGAAGGAACGAAGCAAGGAAGTTGGAGAAAGATATAAAGAAAGAAAGAATGGGAGGAGTGATGGAAGAAATGAATAAAGGAAAGAATGAAATATAAGGGAGGGAGAGCGAGCCACAAAGACGCGGGATAAAAATGTATGTTAATAAATAAGCGAACAAGCAAAGAAGGAAGGAAGGAACGAGAAAGAAAGAAAGAAAGAAAAAATGAGATTAACAATAGATGAAAGAAAGTAGGAAAGGAAACCGAATTATTGAATTAAAAAAGGAAAACAGGAGAGAAAGAGATAAGGATGGACGAATGGATGATAAAAAAAATATAGAACATAAGAGATATATGGAGAAAGGAAAATACAAGGAAACAAAGTAAGGAAAAGGGAATAAATACAAGAAAAAAAGAAAGCAATGGAATAAAATAAAGAGTAGAAAAAAAACAATAAAAAGAATAAAATACAAAAACAAAAAAGTGGAGAAAACACACACACACACAAAAAAAAACAAGTAAACAAAGGGGGAAGAAAAGACAAGAAAATCGAAAGCAATAGCGAATAGTGGATAAGAAACAGGGCGAAGTAGAAAGAAACAGCTCAGGGTAAGACGTTATGAAAGCCAAATGTGTTCCCGATAGAAGACGTCACCCTTAAGACAGCCGGGGAAGCTTGGGGCAGGGCAGAGAGGCGTGGCGGAGACTGCTTCAGGCGTGCGGTGAGCCTGACTAACACCTGGCGTGATAGTGTTACCTGGGCAGGGGAGTCATTAAGGGATTGGACACCTGCACGAAAGTATGCTCTCGTGTGTGTGTGTGTGTGTGTGTGTTGGTGATGGTGTTGCTTTGTGTTGAGGTCTGTTGTGTTGTTTTGTGGTTGTATTCGTTTTTGTTGTGTGTGTTGGGTGTTGGTCGTGTGTATGTGTGTGTGTGTGTGTGTGTGTGTGTGTGTGTGTGTGAGAGAGAGAGAGAGAGAGAGAGACGATAAATAGAAAATAACACATAATGCTCTCTCTCTCTCTCTCTCTCTCTCTCTCTCTCTCTCTCTCTCTCTCTCTCTCTCTCTCTCTCTCTCTCTCTCTCTCTCTCTCTCTCTCTCTCTCTCTCTCTCTCTCTCTCTCTCTCTCTCTCTCTCTCTCTCTCTCTCTCTCTCTCACACACACACACACACACACACACACACACACACACACACTTCACCCCACCCCTCTCTCTCGTTGTCTCTCGTAGCTCACTCGCTGGATCTCGGGGGGGCAGCGGCAACAGCAGCAGAATTTAAGGCTGTCTTCGGAATGCTGAAATGTTAGGGAACTTACCGTCGCGGGCCACGCTAACTCTGTAAAATTATCTTATCTCTAACTTGCAATATCCAGACCGCAAGCCGAGGCCCTCCCTGGCTGGCCGGGGGCGTTCCCTCTAATGCCCCTGATTTATGCTTGCGGTACCGTTGTGGGGAGAGAGGTGGGTCACGCGAGGTGCTATCCCCCCTCACCCCACCCCCATGCTTTCCTCTTGCCCCCCACTGCTCCCCGCCGATGCCCCCTCTCAACCTCTCTCACCTCCCCACGCCCTCTACTGCCTTCGCCTCCCCCGGCTCATTCGCTGCACCCACTCCTCAACCTCGTCTTTCTCTGTCTCTCTCTTGCTCTCTCTTCTCTGCCTCCTCCTCGTCTTGCCTTCATTCACTCCTGCACTCCCACTGTTTATGCATGCCCCCCCCCCTTCCTCCTCACCTCTCCCCACTTTTCTCTCCTCCCTACGACCCATGCCTTCGCCTCCTTCCCCTCCTTTCCTCCTCTTCAGCGCCTACTATCAACTCAACCTCTTTTCAAATTCTTCAATCTCTTTTCTTCATTCCTCACTATTTATTCTATTTGTTCTTAATCTCTGTAGCCTCCTCTTCCATTTCTTCTCTCTCCTATCTCTTTCCTCTCCTGCCTGTCTTTTATCTTTCCCAGTATCTTTCTTTCCTCTCCTGCCTTCCTTTATATCCTCTTCCACCTTATTTTCTCTCCTGCCTCTCCATCTCCTCCCTCATTACTTCTTCCTTCTTTATATTTTCTCTCCTGTCTTTCTTTCATCTCCAAGTATCTTTCTTTCTTTCCTCACCTACTGTCTTTTATTTACCCTTCACCTTCTCTTTTCTTTTACCTTTTTTATCGTCTCCGCAGCATCAGTCAGCCCAGTCTCTTCTCCTATCATCTCTTTCTCTGTCTCTCCTTCCTTTCACCTTTCTTCCCGCTGCTTTCTTTCCATCGTCTCACCTGCAGACGTTTTCTCATTTCTGTTCCTTCCTCCTCTTTTCCTCAGCAACCTTTTGGATCGATCTCTTCCCTTATTAGCCCTTCCTTTGTCTCTTCCTTTGGCTTTCTTTCCTCTCTTATCTTCCTTGTACCTCCCAGCATCATTTGGTCTAATCTTATCTCCCACAATCCTTCTTTTTATCTCTCCTATTCCCTATCACCTATTGGCTCATTGTCCTCCATTCTTATCCCTTCCTATATATTACAATTTTCCTCTCTCTCTCTTAATCTACCTTCGCTTAAGCTACCCAGCATTCTTTTATATCTCCCTTTTCATCTCTTGTACCTTCGCTCATCTGCCCATCAAATCTTCCTTTTCCTCTCTATCTTCTCTACCTTCGATTAACCTGCCCAGCATCCTTCTATCACCTCCCTTTTTCCCCTCTTTTATACCTTCATTCTTCTGCCCTTCATATCTCCCTCTTCTCCTCTTTCTTCTACCATCGTTAACTTACCCCAGCATCCTTATATCTCTTCCTTTTCCTCCCTTTCCTCTACCTTTACTTAACCTGGCCGGCATCCCTCTATTACCTCTCTTTTTCCTCTCTTTTGTACGTTCATTCCTTCTGCCCTTCATATCTCCCTCTTCTCCTCTTTCTTCTACCATCGTTAACTTACCCCAGTATCCTTATATCTCTCCTTTCTCCTATGCTTTACCTGGCCAGCATCCCTCGGCTCGGTGTGTGTTCGTTAAGCCCCACCACCCACACTCCCTAAGCGCCTGCCAGGTATGCTTTTGTTGTCCGTGTTTCCCTCCCCCTCACCGGCCATTGCAGGTCCGGCACTCAGCGAGACGAACAACAGGAGGAAAAGAAAGCGAGGGGGAAGAGGGAACTCGATCTCAAACACCAGATTATGAAGCGGTATCCGATTAAATAGTGGGAGAGGTGGCGAGGGTCCGCGAGGGGATTAAAGTTATAGACTGAAATGAAAAATGTTTGGAGCGGCGAATCTCCTGAGTGGCCTGGTGGAGATTACCTTTTAAGAGTTAGGGGAAGACGACGAGCGAGACGAGGTAGGGAGGAAGGCGCAGTGAGGCAGAGAGAGCAAGATAAAGGACGGTATATAGGTTGGGTTCACTGAGGCTTTGGCAATGGACGAGGGAACAGGTGAGTCTCGGGAACTATGGTGAGGTGAAAGACACTCAGATGAAGCAAGGGAATGGCAGGTACGGAGATCAGAGAATAAAACGAATAAGATAAAGTAAGATAAAGGACGCTATATAGGTTGGGTTTACTGAGGCTTTGGCGGTGGACGAGGGAACAGGTGAGTCTAGGTAAGGTGAAGTGAAA
The DNA here is from genome assembly GCF_024679095.1 of Eriocheir sinensis. Classification (NCBI taxonomy): domain Eukaryota; kingdom Metazoa; phylum Arthropoda; class Malacostraca; order Decapoda; family Varunidae; genus Eriocheir; species Eriocheir sinensis. The sequence goes on along the minus strand of NC_066526.1, from coordinate 19,398,621 downwards.
GACGCCCAGATGAAGCAAAAGAATGGCAGGTACGGAGATCAGGCAATAAAATGAATAAGATAAAGTAAGATATAGGACGCTGTATAGGTTGGTTTCACTGAGGCCTTGGCGGTGGACGAGGGAGCAGGTGAGTCTCGGAAACTTGGGTGAGGTGAAAGACGCCCAGATGAAGCAAGAGAATGGCAGGTACGGAGATCAGGCAATAAAATGAATAAGATAAAGTAAGATATAGGACGCTGTATAGGTTGGTTTCACTGAGGCCTTGGCGGTGGACGACGGAGCAGGTGATGTGAAAGGAGGCGAGGTGAAGTAAGAGAATGGCAGTTAAAGGGCTACATACCGTAATGGTTTAGGCAATAGAATAAATAAGGTAAAATGAGATAAAGGATGCTGTGTAGGTTGGGTTAAGTTAGGTTTTGGCAGTAGAGGGAATAGGTGAATCTTGTGAATTAAGGTGAGGTGAAAGGAGTTCAGATAATGTTAGAGAAAATAAAGCGTTAAATTAGATAAAACAGATAAATAAAATAAAGTAAAGGACGCTCTATAGGTTAGGTTAACTGAGGCTCTGATAATGGACGAAGGAACAGGTGAGTCCAGGTAACTATGGTGAGGTGAAAGGAGGCCAGGTGATGTAAGATAATGGCAGGTACGTTAAGGGCTACATATTAGATAAGGCGATGTTCTAGGAAGGGTACACGAAGACCAGGTGATAAATACTGGAATAGACGGATGTAAAGACGGCGAGATTTAAGGAAACAAGGCAGAACAGGTGTGAAAGTAGGTAGACAGGATAGTAAGAGGGATCAAGGAGGAGGTTTAGGAAAGGGAAAGGGAGAATGATTGGAATAGACAAATGAAAAGACGGTGATATTTAGGAAAACAAGGCAGATCAGGTGTGAAAGTAGGTAGGCAGGATAGTAAGAGGGATCAAGGAGGAGGTTTAGGAAAGGGAAAGGGAGAAAGCATGGAATAAACAAATGGAGAGATGGGAAGGTAAAGGGAATAAGGTAGGAAAGGAAAAGTGAGAAAGAATGGAATAAACAAATGGAGAGATGAGAAGGGAAAGGGAATAAGGTAGAGCAGGTAGATAATAAGTGGATAAGATGATAAGAGGGATCAGAGAGGAGGTTTAGGAAAGGTACACGAAGACGAAGTGAGAAAGCCTAGAATAAACAAAAGGAAAGACGACAAAATAAAGGAAATATATCAAAACAGGTGAAAAAGCAGGTACGGAAGAGAGTAAAAGGGCTCATAGAGGAAGTTTAGTAAGAGAACACACAACAAAAACTAAACAAAGAAGAATAGAATAGGCAAAAAGAGACACTGGAAAGTAAAGGAAATAAAGCAGAACAGGAAAGAAACAGGTAGTAAAAGGATTCAAGGAGGAGTATGGACGCAGTGTTGCCATGTCCGAGGGAAACGCCAAAGCGGGTAGAGAAGAAATAAAGTATGCAGCGCGGGACAGTCCGATACGCTAAGCTGCTGGATCGGAGAGGAGGAGGAGGTGTAGGAGGCAGGGCGGGAGGGCGGTAGAGACTGAGGGAGGCAGGAGAGAGCGACGTTAAAGGGTGAAGGGAACATCGCCGGACATCCTGAGTCACCGGCGGCTTGAAGGTAATAGGAAAACATGTAAAAATACCGATAATGCTCCGGAAATACGAGTAGACGACATGAAGCTAGTTTTGTGCGCCAGTTAACCCCTTTGTGTTTGTAGTAGAGAGAGTGAGGTCCATACGATTTTATTTAGAGAATGGTATATACAGCGGCTTTGTTAATATAGTAATAATGCATAAGTAATGTAGAAATAGAGTCCACGTAGCTAGTTTTAAGCCTCCAATGAATGCTTTTATGTTTACAGTAGAAAAAATTTGTCGTTCATTTGATTTTATTTAAAGGTATTGGTATAACTGTCGACTTTTTTTTTTTTAATATTAAGCGCTTTTGTGTTTATGGTAGAAAGATAATAATTGTGAATAATGGTGAAGAATAATGTGAGAATAGGGTGGTAATGGTAGTGATGGTGAATATCTGCAATGGTGACGATAGTGTTTTTGAAGTAATGGTGGTGATGGTGTTAGTGTGGGTGCTACATGGTTAGTCAATCCCATTCTATATAGAGGTAATGATATAAACAGCTGCTTTGGTAATGTTTTTTTTTTGTATGCGATAATGTTCTGTTTTTTGTCATTCGTTTCATAATTTGTTGTGTCTGGTCATGTTTCCCGAGACGCAGACCAGACTTTCCTTCGCTTCAGTCACGGCCCAGACGAGAAAATGGCTTCTGTTTTGAGGCCTCGTGGTAAGAGAGCAAGGGAGGATGACGTGATCTCTCTTTTTTTTCTTCTTTTTTCTCTCTTCTCTTGTTGTCTTTTCTTATTCCTCTTTTCTTCTCTTTCCTTTTCTTGTCTTCTCTTGTCTTGTTTTCTCTTTTTTTCTTTTCATTTCATCTCCTGGTCTCTTCTGTTCTCATTTCTTCAGTTCTTTTCTCTCTTTCTCTCTCTCCATTAAAGACATTCTTTGATAAATACACACACACACACACACACACACACACACACACACACACACACACACACACACACACATGGATACTAGTTATATACAGAATCGAGCACATAAGGCAGACACTACACACACACACACACACACACACACACACACACGTAAACATACAAGCATAGCACACAGCATTTATTCGCCGGTGCCCTCAGAGAACGGAATGAGTTGCCGGCGTCAGTCGGGCCGTGTAACACAAAGCGATCCGAATTAATCTCAACGGCTACCTGGGGAAGGGCGTTCGCTAAAGTGTAGAGTCAATAGCAGCTACGTAACTTTCTCGCGGGACAGACAGACAAACAGACAGACAGACAGACAGACACAAACCTCCCCCTCGTATTGACCGGCAGAGATAGACAGGTATAGATAGAAAGGCAGATAGATGAATTGATAGATATATAGATAGACAGGCAGAGAGATGAATAGATAGAGAGATAGATGAAGGATAGATGAATGGAGAGGGAAAGAGAGGAAGGGTAAAGAAGAAAGAAAGGGTAGAAAGGAAAGGTGGGATGAGAGAAAGTATGGGAAATAAGGGAAAGGAAGAGGAGATTGATGCATATGGAGAGAAAGGGTAAAGAAGAAAGAAAAAGAAGGGAAAGATGGGAGGAGAGAAAGTAAAGGAAAGACGGGAAAGGAAGAGGAGATAGAAGCATAAGAAAAGAGAGGAATAGGCACTAGGTGTAAGATAGAGAAATATAGAGAAAGTGTGTGTGTGTGTGTGTGTGTGTGTGTGTGTGTGTGTGTGTGCCCGATAATTTGCCAGGTAAAGGTGAACAACGGTGGAGCTGCCGTTAATTAGCTGGAGAGTGTAGGTAAGAGGCTTATGTCTAAATTCTGAAGCACCGACTACACTCCTACATTACTACCAGTGTGTGTGTGTGTGTGTGTGTGTGTGTGTGTGTGTGTGTGTGTGTGTGTGTGTGTGTGTTTCGTATGGCTCTTGTCTGTTTTCTTTTTTTGTTCATCTCCTAGTTATTGATTTATCTATTTTGTCTTTTTCCTTACTTTCTCATCTCTCTTATTTGTACTTTCTATTAATTCCTGTTTTTCCATTTGTTTCCGCATGTCTCGTTTTCCTTTCCTTACTTTGTCTTACGTCCTCTCCTCTCTCATCTTTTCTTTCTACTTTTTCCTTCTTTACTTTTTTTCTCCTCATTCAGCTATCTCGTCTTCCTTTCCCTTCTTTCCCTTCCTTTCTCTCCTCTCTCATCTTTCCTTTCTACTCATTCCTTCTTTACCCTTTCTCCTCTACCCTCTCCTCAACGCCCCCTCCTCATCCCCTTTCTCAGGTCAACGTTTGGTCATAAGGTATTTCCCTCACGTGCTAAAAGTTCTCGGAGTACGGGTTCGAGGTTGTCTGCGCCGCTATGTTGACAGTGTACAGGACACGCCGGGGAGGGAGGGACGGAGAGAAGGAAAGTCGCGTGCGTGTTGCCAAGAGAGGAAAGAAGTGTACCCTTGCTGTGCTCAGGTTTCCCATTTTCTTCTTCCCGCGGGATTGCCTTGAGATTTGAAGTTGTCCTCATGATCTTGTGCGTGTCTTTTTTTTTTTTATAGTAGATGGGAAAGTTTATCCCGCAAAATTGTGAAGAAGTAAAGCAAAGGTAGTTAGGATTGTGTAAGAGGAAAAGAATCTAGGCATAAAGAAGATAAAGATAGTAGAAGTAGGTATATAGGTAAGTAGATAGGTAGATAGGTTGTAATAGTAGTAGTAGTAATAGTAATAGCGATAGAAATGGTAGTAATTGTAGCAGTAGTAGTGATAGTAGGTATTAGTAGTAGAAGTAATAGCAATAGCACTGGTAATAGTAGTAGTAGTAATAGTAGTAGTAGTAGTAGTAGTGGTAGTAGTAGTAGTAGTGGTTGTATTAGTAGTAGTGGCAGGAGTATCGGTATTGGTGTTTAGTATCGACTGTCGCCGAGGTCATAACATTAGGTGGGCAAAGCGAGTGTTCTTAATTAAGATAAGGGCGCTTAGTGGCCCTGTTAGTGGGGACGGTGCTATTGGTGGTAATGGTGGTGGTGGTAGTTGTGGTAATGGTAGTGATGGTGAAGATAGTGTTTTTGAAGTAATTAATGGTGGTGATGGTGTTGGTGTGGGTGCTACATGGTCAAGCTAGAAATGATTTGTTATGGTTGTGGGTATAATGTTGGTTGATAATGGTTGATACTTATGGTTGAATTGGTTGTAATGGTTGTATTGGGGAAGTAATGGTAATGTTTATGTTGTTGGTTGATGGCTAGAACAGAAGTGGTTGTGGCGGTGGTGGTGGTGTCGGTGACGAGGGTGGCGGTGGTGTTGGCGTCATTGGAGAGTGGAAAAAAAGGACAATTTTTAGTTCTAGGGAAAGAGATAATCATGTTAATGCTCGGAAAAATACAAACGTGATAAGATCAATCAAAGCGGAATGAGATTAGTGTTTCATGAAAAAAGAAAAAATCCTAACCACAAAGAAATCACGTTAGTGACGGATGGTTAAGAATCTTCGGTGCGTGGCTGTGCCGAAGCTGCTGATATAATTCCCAAATGATGTTACTGACGGAGATACACACAGCAGAGGGTGGGGGGCAGGGGAGGAGGGGGGGCGTTACCTGTGCGCGCAGGTAATGCTAAAGTGAGATGTGGAGGACACAGGGCAGGGCCGTTGCCCTCCGTCAGGTGGGAATGGGGCATGGGAGGGGGCATGGGTGCTGGGGGCTGAGGACAAGATGAGGTAGATCTGGGGTCACTCAGGAGCACGGGGGGCGGAAGCCAAGGCTGGGGGCCGGGTGAGGGTCGTCAGGTGAGGCAGTGGGCACGAGTGGCTAATGGATGAGCTGCTGACCAGAAAAAAAAGTTACAACCGCCCTGAACGAGACTGATGAGGCTCAGGTGGCGTATCAGAAAGCGCGCACACGTTCACACACGCGCCCTCGCAAACGCCCCGTTTTCAAGCATGGGCTTAATGGATTTTTGTTTAATTTGCATACAAAGCACAGGGTAATGGGCGCTCGCGCGTGCACACACGCATGCAAGCGCACACTCATAAAATATAATTTAGTCTCAAAATCAAGTAAAGCGTAATTGTTCAGCTAAAACTATAGGTGTTTATATTTTTAAAATAAAATAGTATACTGTACAACCATGAGCAGCTTTATCGTTGGTGTAGCTCTTCCTTGCCCAGCCGCCCGTCCACTCCCGCCCGGCAGCACGGCCCGCCCGTGATGCTGCACCAGAACGTGAACTTCCGTCCTTCCTAGATGAATAAAGCAGCTGAGGTAAAGAGAAGGCATCCATAAGTCACCGAGACCTTTCTCTCCACCGGGCCACCAGCGAGCCAGGCTTTGTTTATATTGATCTTCGTCCCGGACACTCACTCGGCTGTATTGAACAATGAAGGAACAGATCACGCCGAGTTTGGCTAAAAGCTGGTGTGGATAAAACATCGGCAGGTAACTCAAGGAGAGTGAAAGAGTAATCAAGGCCAGGCCGCGGGGCGTTAGAGGCTCAGCACTCGCTCATTCCTACTGTATATTTCTCAGCATGAAATGTGCTTTTGTTGTTACGGGCCATAAAATTATTTATATTGAAAGACGAGAAAAGAAACTAACAAAACCGAAAACAAAACTTGCAGAATATTGCGATGCTGCACAAAAGTAGTGAAATACAAGCGGGCGAAACACCGCCGAAACATACCTCCGTGTAGCACGTATACCATAAAACGTTTGCACGGGATTGTTTCCGTTCACTATTTTTGTTTATATAATTGATGTTGGAAATAAGAGTTCAACTGTATAGTCTGCATATATATATATATATATATATATATATATATATATATATATATATATATATATATATATATATATATATATATATATATATATATATATATATATATATATATATATATATATATATATATATATATATATATATATATATATATATATATATATATATATATATATATATATATATATATATATATATATATATATATATATATATATATATATATATATATATATATATATATATATATATATATATATATATATATATATATATATATATATATATATATATATATATATATATATATATATATATATATATATATATATATACTATTTTCTTATTGCTTTATATTATAAAAATGTAAATTATTGAAAGAGAATAAGAGGATAACAAAGGAAACAAGAGTAGAAACAGAGGAAAGAGAAGGAGAGTGGAAGGAAGAGAAGGAACGGGAGTGCACGCCCGGATTTTCAATCTATCTCTTCCTCCTTCCCGCGAGGAAACAAGGCTTCGTGGACCAAACGGTATTCTCAGTGACGGGGAGTGTCTTGGATGCAGCGCGCGAAGCGGCGAGTGGGAAAGAAATGAACTAATTTCCTCTCTTGACGAAGAGGAGGTGAAGGCCAGCTCTTCGCTAATATCTTTGCACATTTAATGCTTTAATATAACATTTTTCCATGTTGTTGTATTATTAATTGGGTATAAGAACAATTTAAATTTTCTAGGCCTTATATAAAAAGTCATACAATGCGAGAAACATTAGTTGTCTGTTTATTCAAGACTTCACGGTTCCTATGATAATTTAAGCCAACACTGGAACGCACCTCTCAACCAGCACGCCCCGCCCTTCAGTCTCAACTATTCACAATAGTTATCTTTTTTGAGCGTTTGTAGGGCTGGCACTTCGAACCATAAGCATGAAGATTGCTGGGATGAATTTTAAAGTGACGGACTGACAGGCTTCGGCCTCGGGGCGCATGTTCCCCAAGTCTGTATGAATATGTGATGGTATGAGGTACTCCGTGCTGGGCTTCCCACAGCCAATCTCCAAACTCATGACGTCACCTGTGGGTGGAGCTCAGCAAAGCTCAGCAGTATAGATGATACCATATTCCACCCACTGATAGGAGGTCTAAAGCTAGTTAACAATATATTTACAAGGAGAAATAACGAAGGGAGAAAGAGATGTCCCATGGAACAGGAGGAGAATAAAGAAAATAAAAGCAGTTTATTCTAACGAGGTCTCCGAAGCTCCGCCCACAGGTGACGGGACGAGATGAGCGCGAAGCAAACATTGCCACGGGTACCAACCAATGAAACCCATCAATGTAAATTTTCTGCTTTAAATAGTGTATGTATGGGGTAGGCGGTGGCTGAGTGGTAGCGTGCTGGGCCCACATTCATCGCGTGATGGACGACGCGGGTTCGAATCCCCACGCTACCACCTCGGATTTTTCAGTCACCGCCGAGTGGCTTAAAACTACCCACATGCTGTCCTGAAGACCACCCATCAACCCGGACTCTAGAGGAAACCGTCCAAGTGAATCAAGAAGGAGTTCCGGGGGACAACATGAGCCAAGAGAAAATGGCGCCACTATAAACACTTGCCTGCGCCGTGACGGGCTGGGGCCAACTACCGTCCAGGCCCCTCAAGAGAGCCTACCGGCGCTATAGGCGTACACGTAAAAAAATAAGTCACTGTATCAAGCACTGCTTACATAAGTATTTGCCACACAATATTTTCCATTATAGAAATATACCTAAAATGCATTAATGTTTCGGTTTTCAACGTTTGTTTGATTTGCAGTAGTACCAACACTACACGGAAAGATAGCTTCGAAGGGGGAAGAGAAAATAGCGTTTGATAATACCTCGTAACGGAAACACACACTCTAAGCGACGCTTCGACGAACAGGGAAGAGCTTGACTGATGATACCGCCGTGAGAGATAGGGGAAGGGAGGAGGGGAAGCAGTAGGAGTAGGAGAAGGAGGAGGGCCTTCCTTTCCATGTGAGGCACACAGAGTGAGCGGGGCTTGCTCGCCGAGTTGACCCACACAGCGTCCCTCAAGGCCGCCTGCATCTCCCACCTTCAGTGCTCGGCTGCTGGTGGCTCTCAGGAGGTTAGTTATATGTTATCCTGCTGTTATGGAATTATTACTGAATGTTAGTTTTTTTGTGTGTACGCGTATGTGTGTGTGCGTTTATTCGTTTACGCTCATATCCCTCCCCCCCACCTCTCTCTCTCTCTCTCTCTCTCTCTCTCTCTCTCTCTCTCTCTCTCTCTCATAGGTGCAAAAATGAGTTCATATAAATCCGGTTATGATGAAGCCGATTACCTTGCATTTGGCGAATGCTGTTTGGCTCTATTAAAATATGTTTTTCCCAAAGTAGATTCTTTTAGCGGAGTGATTTTTTTTTATATATATAACGCCTGAACGTGCGGGGGATAGTTTGAAAATTTGTATTATTTTACTAGTATTTTAATTAAAATTTTAGAATAAATATTTTTGAAAGTAATCATTCACTTTTTTTCATCTTTGATTCCATCACGCCCGTGGGAATAACGCTGAGTGGAAACGGATGTGTGTTCGGGTCGGTCATTATTGTTAAATTCGTTCACTGAAAAGCTCCGTGCGTGGCGGGGTACGGACAGGGGTTGTGACGGAGGCCGCGCAAGACGGTGGACGGGTGTGCCGCGCCGTGTAGCGCACCGCCTCGCCGCGTACCAGTAATTAACCTGTGATAGGGAGGCACTGGTGAGCCGTGCCTTGATGGCTCTTGTTGTTTTTGTTGTTGTAGTTGTTGTTGTTATCGTCGTCGTCATCGTTGTCGTCAATATTATTATCAATTTTGTTATGATGTTATTGGTTTTGGTGATATGATTTGTAATGCCTGATGAAAGAGGAAGTGTCAGTATGAGTATTAGTAGCAGTGGTAGCAGTTGTAGCAGCAGCAGTAGCAGTAATAGGGCAATAGCAGTAGTAATATAGGGTAATAGCATAATAGCAGCAAGGCACCAGCTTAGTAGTGTGGCGGCGTGGCATTACCGTGTGTTGCGGCGAGGGTCAGGTGGGCGGGCAGGGTCGGGGCGAGCACCTGGCGTCCTGACCGTTCTGGAATGCCTGAAGAGTGTCACCTCCTGGGCTGACCGGTGGGGCTGTGCTTCATCCCCGCCACCCCCCTATGTTGCATCTCAACCACGTGCTTCTTACTTACCTGGTGTGTGTGTGTGTGTGTGTGTGTGTGTGTGTGTGTGTGTGTGTGTGTGTGTGTGTGTGTGTGTGTGTGTGTGTGTGTGTGTGTGTGTGTGTGTGTGTGTGTGTGTGTGTGTGTGTATCCCTTCGCTTTTTCTCCTTATACGTTAATAGAAAAGAGGGAAAATTTAGGATAATGTTTTTTTATGTAAATTTTTATCATTATCATTTGTTATCGGCATCATCGCGTCGTCCTCACTTGCGTTTTCATTCCCATCTTCACCACCACTACCGCTCCCACTGCCATCATCACCATCATCGTCATTCATTCATTCATCATAGTCTGCAGGTTGGTGAAAAGTAAGGCAGTTTTAGTCATAGTTAAAGCAGGCAACCAAACAAACGCGATAATGCTTCTCTTGCCATAAACTACACCGGTACACGCATTCCAGCCTCCCATGTCATACGTTAACAGCTGCGTTGCTTGTACAGTTGTGTCAGGTGACGTGAAGGCGTGACATGCAGCCTTAGTGACCTTAATGAAGAGGATTAGACGTGAAAATGTGAATAAGGACGTGGAAATTTCGTTCTTACTTTCCTTTCTTGGCGTCGGAGGAGGACCGAAGCTACACGATGCACTTGTTCTATATTTCTGGTACATTTTCCCGCATTTAGTGTCTTTATTATCCGATACGGAGCTCCAGAAAATAGCCTTTACACTCACTATCGTCTTGGTATATTAATAGAAAGCAAGCTGCGATGTACTGGCTCATAAATTTATAGTGAGAGTCGGTTTCTCTATTGCATTGTTTATGAACTTTGTGGATCCTCTTGACTAATATAAGGGAGAGGAACGAGTTTATCACGAGACCCAGCAAATAAAGGCAGTAAATATCGTTGTCACTTCATCAGCCGTGCGCACTCATCATCTAAAAGCCATTCACGGAGTTTTAAAGTGATTTTTTTTTCCCCGGCATAGTGTACCTTTGATTTTTATGCTCCCACCCTATCTCCGCGCTGGCTCCCCTCGGCCTTCCAGGAAGCTTCAGCAGTCCTCCTTTAACGCGTATTCTGGAAGGCCATAAATTAAACCTTTTCCCGGAAACTCTTTGTGTTGTCCCGAGCGGCCCCCGTGGGCAGGGCCGCGCCGTCGAATTTTATCACCGAGAAGCTGATGATCACGACGGCCGCGACGCCTTGCCCCTCAGGTGTTCGCCTCCGTCATTAGCCCGAGAGCAGGTGAGCTTTTTACCTGACGATGCTGTTTATGCCGCTGTTGTGGGTGTAAGGGTCTTGCTATTCCTGATCTTTCTTTGGAGATGCTAGATTTATTTACTTGTCCTTCAGCGGGATTCATACAATATTTGGATTTTTAAGTGTTCATTATAAGAAAGAAGTACTAGACGCCTCTCCACCCGAGATTAACCTCTCTTCTGGCCAGTCTTCTCTACTCTCTATTATGGGAGCAGTGCTTAACGTCTTTTGTTAGATTGTTTCCATATGTTTTGCCTTTGAGGTGCTTCTGTTAATTTTATTCTATGGAGGTGCTACACATATTTACTTGTCTTTCAGCGTGATTCATACAATATTTGGATTCTTAAAGCTCTTATTATAAACCAGGTCGAAGCGAGGGCAGTGCGGAGTGTCGGGGTCACAAGTCACATCTTTAGTCGCTAATGTTGAGGTCCTCGTGTCTGCCGCCGCGTCGAGACAGCAGGTCAGGAAGTAGGAGTTAGGCGGCTTGCGTTAAGTCTCGACGAACAGCGCATTTTCCTAGAAATTTCCTGGATATGGTCAGACAGACGAGACAGTAGTGGTGGAGGTGGACACAAGAGGCAGCAGACAAACAAGCGAGTTTCCGAGAGAGTGTGACGTGAATGGCCTAACACCACAATGACCTCAAGCCTAACCTTCACACCCGCCCTTACCTCCACCACCACCACCACCATGGCCTCCACCAGCATCACAATGAGCATATCCCCGTGCCAAGCTGCTGCCTTTCCGGATCTCGTGGATGCATGGAGGGAAAAAATAATCGGGATACTTGATGTTAATCCTGCCAGAGAGGAAAAAAAAGAAAAGAATGCAAGGAAGCAAAAAAAGAGTAAATGTGGTGTGATATAGTCTCCCTTCAAATCAAATGAGGAAAGACAGAATTTAGTCTTTTATAATGCTCGCCACGATTGGGAGTCTGGAGTTATTCACATTCGCTGAGTTATGAACGCCCCAGGGGAATCTAGATCGGTCAGGTGTGATAATAGGGAGCGTGTTTTATATTATGAACTGGTAAATTGTTAGTTACCTCAAACTGCATCGGGTTACTTGGCTCACTCCCTTGTTTGTGTTTTGTTAGGAAGCAAAGCTGCGGCGTTTTTTCTTTAAATAAGTCCACCTAATTGGTTTTTTCTTGTGTCTCCTGCACGGGTGAAAATAGAAAATTGTAGCTAGTTATTCTCCTCCAAAGTAAAAGAAATATATAAAACTAAAATTTCGGTTATTTAGCGTCGTATTATAAAACATTTCGTCGCCCAAGAACACATGTTTGACGAGGCTTTCATCGGAGTTGTGGGCATTTCCAGGAGTAGTTTTATGACTCTAGTGGTAGTTTGACCCTTCTCCTGCACCATGAACCTGAAGAAACACTCATTAGAACCCGACTGACCCCCTCTTTGACCTTTAGAAATAGCTGATGTGAGAAGCGAAAGTCTTATAATACCGACCTTACTCTCCTCCAAAGTAAAAAAAAAAAAGAATACTTAATAAAATCGCGATCATAATATACTCCTTAAGAATAAAAGATAGAATAAATATGTCCACCACTACGTAAAAGGACGAAATAGCAGTGCGCACTCAGAAACGCTGCGCCTCATCTCTGTAGTCGAGGCTGTGTACGTAGTCGAGTTTCAGCCGAGTTGGAGTCGAGGAGGCAAGTTCCTTTTTCTTGCCCCGCGACGCTCCTCGGCCGCCGCCTCTCCTCTGCCGCCGCCTTCATTCTCACTAAGCGGATGAAGTTCAGCCGAGGGCGCATCATATATTCCTTCCGTAATTAGAACCACATGGAATCAGGGATGCAGGGAATGAGTTTTATGGAAATGGGTGATAATTGAGCCAGTCATGCAAGCTTCCCACTCCCCCCAGGCTCCCCAACCATCCTCAACTCCCGGCTATTATCAGTAATTTTGATTATAACATATTCCGCCAATTATCTTCATTTCTTATCATATCGGGATTGATTTTAGGCCGCTAAGGGAGTAGGTGCCCTGCGAACTCCGGGTTAAAGGACGCTAATGAAGGGGGTTTGATGTGATAGCCGCGGAGTCTCGGCTCGTAATTCGGGTAATGAAGGTAATGGATGTAGATAGGTATTGGATATGGCTCACGGTTGTCGACTTTCCCATTGACTAAAGATGGTGATTAAAGCCGCCGGGAAAACTCGCATCTTTACCCTTTTTCTTTAACCCTTTCTTTTTTCTTACGGTAATTTGAGAGGGTGATGTGTGTGTCTGTGTGTTGGTGTTTATTTTCGTTGTGTTTTTTGTGTGGTCTTCGTTTTTGTGTTCGGGTTTACGATGTGGTGTGGTTCGTTATGTGGTGCTGAGCGAACGGAGATGAGTGGGTGGAGCTGAATCTGTGGTAATGTGGGGAAGTGTGAATTTATCTCTGAGTGAGGTTGGGCAAGTGTGGATGAACATGGGCTAAGTTGAGGACGTCTTGAGGGAATCTTAGGTAATCTCGGTGAGTTTGGATGAGACTGGATGAGAGTTGGCGGGGTTTGGATGTGTTTTATTTAGTCAAACTCAATATGGGTAAGTGTGAGTGAGTGAGGATAATAATAGATAGAGTTAGTGAGTAAGTCTTGGTGAGTAAGTACGTTTGAGTTATCTGGATGTGCATTCGTGGGTCTGGATGTGAAGTTCAATCTGGATAAGTGAGTGAATGCTGATGAGTACAGATGAAGTAACTTTGTTGAATGGATGAGTCTGGGTGTATAGGTATGTGTAAGTATGGGTGAGTGGGTGAATGCATGTATCTTGAGGTGTTAGATCTGAGTGAGTCTGGATGAGATCTGGGTATGTCAGGGCCAGTTTCGGTGAGCCTGGGTGGGTGTGGGTGAGTGTGGACCTACATAAGTGTGTCTGGGTAAGTGTGAGTTAGTCTGGGTGAGTGGGAGTGAGTCTGGATGGCTTTGGGTGAGTGTGGGCCAGCGTGGGAGTCTCTTGTTACTCGTGTGGGTGAATGGATGTGTCTAGAGGTGTTAGGTCTGGGTAAGTGTGGCTGAGATCTGGATGACTTTCTGGGCTAGTCTGGGTGAGTCTTGGTGGATGTGAGTAAGTGTGGGTCAGTCTGGGTCTGTTCGGGCGAGTCTAGATGGGTGTGAGTACGTCTGGATGAGTATGGGCGATTTGGGGACAGTCTGGGTGAGTTGATGAGAGTGGCTGAGTGTGGGTGTGTCTGGGTACTCGTGGGTGAGCGTGGGTGTGTCTGGGTACTCGTGGGTGAGCGTGGGTGTGTCTGGGTACTCGTGGGTGTGGGTGAAGGGGTGTGACAGGAGGTGCGTGTCCGCGGGTTCGTCATGAGTCGCTTTCGTTGGTTCGTCAGTCTCGTAAAACTTCGATTCGTGACTCGCTGGGTGGCGGTGTGTGTGTGTGTGTGTGTGTGTGTGTGTGTGTGTGTGTGTGTGTGTATGGTGTGGTGTGTGTGTGTGTGTGTGGTGTGTGTGTGTGTGTGTGTGTGAGTGATGTTCCTCCACTTAGGTTTCGGTTGTATTATGAAATTCATCGCCTAAATGAGCCTAATTAGGTATGCATTTTTTTTATTGTTTAGCCGGTTTTTGAATATTAATGAGCATAAATAACGTTTTTTTTTTGGTGATTAATCTTAATTTTTCCGTAATATGACATTTTTTTCATATTTTTGTCTTTACTTTTTAATTATAACAATACTCTCAGTTACATGGTTTCTCACTCACTCATTTACGTTCTCATTCTACATCCACTCACCAAAATCATTCACACTATTACTTCCCCTCACTCGCCTTCACACACTCATACACCCATACCTTATCACACTTTTCCAATACACACCTCACTTTCATCTATATCGCCACTCATACCTGCAAAAACGGTCTCTGAAAGTCACGCTGTTGAGTGACTGACTGGTGATATTGACTGCCCGGCCTATAGAGGGAGGAAGGCGACAGGCAGGAAGGACGGAGCGGTGAAGGGGTGATCAAGAGAGTCGGTCTTTGGTGAGTTTGTCTGGAGGACCTTCGGGCGACTGGCGATCGGGGAATAGAGGCAAGGAGTCAAATCGCATTACCTCTCTCTTTTTTTTCTTTTTTTTTACATGAGAGTACACGGCTCAAGGGCAATAAAAAGAATACAAAAAAAAAGCCCGCTACTCGCCGCTCCTATAAAAGATAAAAGTAAAGAGTAGCCAAAAGAGAGGTCAATTCCGGGTGGAGAGGTGTCTTGATACCCTGAACTTCTGATGTATATATATAGTGCAGTAATGGGTTTTAAATATGTAAAATCGTCAAGCTTGTAAGGCTACTGCTATTCACTTTACGGGATTGAATCAAGGAATCAAATCACTTTACTCTCTCATTGTCTAAAAACACCACTGCAATACACCTTACCGTAACTGTCAAGCTTGCCAATAACTTCTGCGTCTTATAATAACGTTAGAAGATTAAATTAACACCATCCCCTCTTCTCATGTCCCTCTCGGATTTATAATGTCACTACTATACACTTCAACGTGATTGGCATGCTTTAATATAACATGATTCTTATGATAAAGTTACGAAGATTTAGTTAACACCTTCCCCTCTTCCTCTGAGATCCTCCTCGTACTTACTGTCTCTGCAACTCGCATAATAATAGTAATTCCAACGTATATATCTGAAAACAAAAAAAACAAATGATTTTCTGATTAATCAGCGTCTAGCAATTATCTCTTCCTTCTCGGCCTCCTCCTCTTCTTCTTGTATCTCTCGAGGACGAATAGTGGAACGGGGACGAAAAAGGGCGTAAAATAGGGCGCGCGAGATAGACTGCACATTTTTGGGGTTAATTGGCAATAAAGATCTTGGGGCCGCGGCGCATTTAGGACACTTGAAAATATTCGTTGCCAGGTTGAAGACAGACTACATAACTTTTTTTCTGGAAGGTTAAAGATAAGAAACGGCAAAAATATAACACCTGTTGTAACCCGTAATCCGGGTCACACAGGGGAGACGACACACTGTTTGTATTAGTGACACTTGACTTAAAATTCTAGTACTTTAGGAGTATTTAAAGGAGTTCGTAAATGGGGTGATGAAACGGTGTCGCCTTTCTTATATGTATTTTATTCTACCTTAATACTACTTAATATTACAGAGGGTAAAAATATTGTTTAAACCAGCGACTGGCTTACTAGACTCAATGAGTCTTCAGGTTTTCTTTCACTATTGGTTACTGACGTTAACACTGGTATAATATTGAGTAAAAACTCACACAATAAAGTATCATAGAAATATAATCCTAAGTAAAACTAAGATAATAGAACACAATAGATATGTTAGATACGCTTTCCTCTATGGTACCACATTACTCCATACTCACAGTAGCAACGATGAATGTTCTACCCATGTTGTCTAGGGAAGGACAACTGAGTGTCCAGCAACGAACAGAGTGCTGGTTGATCTGATCTCTTGGCTGCATGAATGCTTTTTATATAGGCATGACATACATACAGACATCACGAGGGTAATACGTCAGGCGCGTGAGTCATACATCAAACTCACACCGAGCTCATACAATAATCTACCTAACCGACATGTGTAATAAGGTCGATTTTAATCCTAGTGTAGCTGTCACGCGGTGACGCAGCTTTGTTTTCATAACATTTTGTTCCGCGGTTGATCGTGTTTTGGCCGCGGTGATTGTGAGAGAGAGAGATAAGCGGGTGCGTTAATGGGCAATTACAATTGTGTATAGGTTGGTAAATGAACAGTGCGTGTGGGGACAATCATGTCTTGGAGTCCGTGTTGTGTTTTAGCGGTCGATACCGCTGTTGTCATCGGAAAATATTGCCGGTGAAGATGATGATGACACGAGTGGTGTCGCGGCTCGCGGGGCACCACACACCACAAAAAGTGAAAAAAAGTGGAAATAAAAAAAAATAAAAAAAACGCTGTGTTACTTTATTACTGAAGAAGAAGATTTTACGAGAACGAAACATTACCTTCTTTTATCTGGAAGGTTATGAAATACGAAACAACAACAACAACAACAAAAAAAAAAGCCAAAAAAAGTCGAATTGAAGCAAAACCTAATAAAAAAACCTCCTCCTTCCGTTGTGTTGCTGTATTACTCAAGAAGAAGATTTTACGGGAACGAAACATATATTTTCCGCGTAACACTAAACCCTTGTGAGTGTATTTCCCGTGTAAGTCGATCCTGTGAGTAGGTGCATCCGGCCCTGTTGTGTGTCCGCGGCCCCGGGTGTCGCTGCGAGGGCTGGGCGCGGCGGGCGGCTGGACGCGGCGGGCGGCGGGTGTCGTTTACAGCACACAGGTTCTCCAGCGATGTCAATTTTTACGAGGTTATAAAAGTTTGGGTTGAAGGGGTGGCGAGGCGAGGCGAGCGAGTTGGGGTGAGGCCAGGCTCTGTGGTGGTGAAGGTGGTGATTCTGTCTTTCTCATTCTCTCATTTTCTCTCTTTTCTTTGCTCTTTCTGATTCTGTTTCGGTATCTCTCTCTCTCTCATCTTTTGTTCTCCCTTGCTACTGTATCTGTCTATCTATCAACTTTCTATTTCTTCATCTATCAATCTATTTATACAACGTCTCTTTCATTTGATTCTCCTCTCATTTTTTCCCATCTGTAATTCCTCCTCTTCCCGCTCTTTCTCTTTCCCTCCGCTTTCTATCTCCTTTACTGCCATTTCCTCACTCTTACTCTATTTTTATTTTTCAATTTTCCTATTTTTATCGTCTTTCTGTTATATTATTCTTATTCATTTGTTTTATTTTGCTTCAGTTTCCAGTTCATCTTTCCTCACTCTCTCTGTCCCTCCTTTTCTTCCTCCTCTTCCTCCTCAACAGCACTTTCAACTTTCATCTCACTCTATTTGACTTATTCCTCCCTCTGCATTTCTTTACCTTGTTATCTCTGCTCCTCTTTCTCACACAGCTGTCCTCTTCTTTCGTTTTAATACGCTCTTTTTTTACTGTTCCTTCCATATTCCCACTTTCATTCGGCTGCCTCTTCATTCCCTCTTACGCTATTCCTCCCCTTTGTTCTCACCTGCTATTCCCCTCCTCTTCGTCCTCCTTAGATGCTAGAATCAACACTCATCACTTTTTTTTCTCTTGCTGTTCTACTTCACATCATCTTCAGGGACTTCAGTTTATCCTCTCCCCTTTCTATTCACATTCTTATTATGCTGGAGAGAGAGAGGGAGAGGGAGAGAGAGAACCATTCCTTCAGATAATACCATCACCTTATTTCTGGAGCTGAGACACGCACCATCCGTCTCCTCGTCGCCGTCACACTCCCTCAGACACACGCCAAGAAACACACACTCCTAAGCCCGTTAAGGAAATGCATGTGGGGCGTCCGATGCTGGAAATGGGGCGTTGAAATGTCCTCCGTGTCCATGGCGTGCGTGGTGACCCGTTGTTCTGTTATGGGAAGGGACTCTTGGAGGGTGAGAGGGCGTCGGGACTGGCCGTGTCTAATGGAGTGCAGGCGCGGGTGGTCTTCGTGAAGGAGCCCCGATCACGCACCTCTCCGTGAGCAGGGAAGGTGTACATGCCTCGGATGGGAGTGCGGGAAGGTGTGGGTATTGAGGTCAGGAGAGGTAGGGATGCTGGGCCAGATGGTGTGGGTCTGAAATGGTGTTGAGGTCAGATGAGGTGGTGATATGAGGTTAGGGAAGGTCATTTTGAGGTTTTATATTATGTGATGAGATTAAGGAAGGTATTGTGGTATAGATTGTCGTAAAAAAAATATTGGTGCTGAGGTGAGAAGCGATGATGTCAAAGCTCTAGAAAGATTGTGATTTTGAGGTTAAGAAAGGGGGTGATGGCGAGGTCGAGAGGTGATGTTGCAGGGGTCGAGACGTGGTGATGCTGATGTTAGGAGATGATGTTGAGGTGATGGAAGTTGATGCTGAGGTCGAGAAGGGGTGCTGAGGTCTTGGAAGGCGCTCACTCTTAGGCTAAGCTTAAGAAAAGATGCTGAGGCTGATCTGAGGTGCGATCTGGGTCTGGGACTGGGTCTGCGGTGTGGGCTGTTAATGCTGAGGTGTGGAGACTTCAGTTGGTATTCCTTTACGGTATCATGTACATAGGATCCAAACACATATAACGTAGTGTATAAATATAGATAATAAAAGATACATTATAAGTGACGCAAGCCAGGAAATTCGTCATTCTCGAATGTGGATAATAATTTTGCGACTCGCGGCTCCGAAATTGGGCCTCACTTCATCTTAAATTCTATTTCTCAAGACGGTTCCTTCACACTTTGACGTCTTCACGCTGCATTAATCAATTAGCTGTCATCTCCCGGCCTCCGCCTCGCCTTTGTAACGTTTCAATGAGTACAGTCTTGCCTGCGAAATTATAAGGTTGGTGAATTGTAGATGTTGAGACGCCGGCGCCCTTCTGTGTCGCCTCTACCTGTCAGTGTCTCCAGGTGTCACTCAGAGGCTGGGGGGGGGGAGGGCGGGGGAGGTGGTGACGTTGGTTTGTCGCTAGTTGACTGCCCTTTAAAAGCTCTGAAATGTTAGTAATTCTTCGATATGTCAGCTGCAGGGGAAGGCCAGTACTTTATTATTCGTTTGTCTGAAAGAGATGAGTAATCGTGCAGCAGGGAGTGGTTGCTGCCAGATGTAAAATGGGAGCAAGCAGCGTCCCCCCCCGCGCACATATTGCAATGACGACACCGTTTCCATCGGTATCGTAATCTGTTTGCAATGTCCATAAACAAACAGCACCAGCAGTTGCATCTATTTCAAATATTATATTTGAATCGGAAAATGGAGTTCACATCTGTCGCTTTACATGTCAACTAGATGTAATCTCGCGATGGAGGACGCATTTTTCCCCGGTAAATACTTTTGAATATGAAATTGTAGCGCCATGGAAAGCGTCGACGGAGGACGTAGGTCATGACTTTTTTATTCTCGTTGTTGTTAACCCGAGTCGCTAGTTGTGAGTGGACGTGTCCGGCTCTCTCTTCTGTTAACTTAATTTGCTAGCCGCTAGTCGTGGCTATGGACGGCTTGTACTCGGAGCTTCGCCGCCTGCGGAAACACGTTCGAGTCCTACAAGAGCAGAACATCTCGAAGCTAAAGGCCACCGAAGCCCCGTGACGTTCTTAGGTTCCTGAGGAGCCTTGAAATTGGTGAGAACAAGGAGAGGCGATGAACTGCTCCACAGTGTGACGTGCCTGCTCCTTGCGGACAACACCTTCCTTACTCTGGAGGACTAGTGTGGAAGAGGGTGCAGGAGGGCAGACGAAGGACCACTGCCGCAAAGTAAGGCCTTGTTGGTTGGTGGCAGTCAAGTAAAGGTATCCTAGTGTTCTCTCTGCTGGAATGGGAAGAACAGGGTGTCATTAAGAGGTGGATAGACTTAAGAAAGCAGTTGCTAGGTCCAGATGATATTTTTCCTCGTGTCGTAAAGGGAATTAGAGATGTTTCTTCCAAGCGTCTGGCCAGAATTTTTAGGAGTGGTCTCTTCATCGCGGGGTAGCGTCGGTAATATGTTATAAGACCAAAGTTGTACCGTTAATTATAAGGTAATGGGATAAATCACTTATATCAGATTACCACCTAATTTGCATGACATTAATTATATGGAAATTCCTCGTGCATATTATGGCAAAAAAAAAAAAAAAAAAAAAAAAAGGTTGCGACCAACTTGATATAGAGGAACTAGAGGATGAAGAGTTCCCGTTATGGATTCATTATAAATCGTGTCTTAATGATCTCTTGTCACCACAGACAGGTTCACGAAGCGACAGATAGGGATGGAAAATATATTATGCATCGACTTAAGTAAACTGTTCAACAAGGTACCTCACTAATGGGCTCCAAGTAAAATAAAAGCCTGTGAGATAAGAGGGTAAATATTTAAAGTGGATCAAGGCGTGACTAAGTAAGCGGTTGGAGAGAATTCAAGTAAAGGGTGAAGAAACAGATTGGAGTCGCGTTAATTATTCGGGACATCAACCACTCTTTTTTATCTTTATATCCTTGTGTTTATTTTCTTTTTCTTTTTTTTGTTTCATTTTATTTTTATTTTATTTTTTGTGGGTGTATGATGGACCGTGTGCGACCGAGGAAACAGATGAAGATGTGTATGGTATTTATTAATCTCTCCATCACCATTCCAACTGCTGTACCTTCGTTATTACCACTCAAAAGCGTAGACACCCCCAAAAGCAAAGAGAATGACACTAAGTAAAGGAAAAGTTTCAATGTTCACATGATCCGGTTAAACAGATGAAGACGTGTCGATTTTTTTATTACTCTCGTTCTCACCATTGTAACTGTTGCTTCTCCTCTTCCTCTCTCGTCCTTTCTCCTCCCATATCCTGCTTTTTCTCATTTGTTTTTCTTTTCTACCTTACCATCTTCCATACCTTTCTTTAATCCTTCGTGTCCTTACCTCCTCCATTTTCTCTTCCCCTCCTCCTCTCCAAAAAGCGGAAAAAAGGGAACGGGAAAAAGGAAAAGTTGCGATATTCATACGATCCGATTAAAGAAATGAAGACGTGTAGGTTATTTGTATTACTATCGTTCTCACCAGTCCAACTGTTGCGCGCCTAGACACTCCAAAAAGCGGAAAAAGGGAGCAGGAAAAAGGAAAAGTTGCGGTATTCATATGGTCGGCGAGCGCGTAGTGTCCGTAAAGTTTGTTGGAAATGGAATTACGTCGCCGCTTCCCCCTGGTGGGTACATAAAAAAGGGTTACGGACACCCCCAAAAAATATATATCGTTGGCGGTGTTGTAGGTTGGTTGCTCTTCTCTTTACCCAGTGGCCATGTGTTCGATTCCCCCCTCTCTTCCCAATTCTCCCCCGCTACGGCCCCCCCCAAAATATGAATAGTTAGTGGGCTGTTGGTTGCCAGCTTTTCTCTTTACCCAGTGGTCTTGTGTTCGGTTCCCCCCACCTGCCCAAACCCACCCACCCAACCCCCACCCCACATATGCAGCCAAGTGTTTGATATTATCGGCAAATTACCTATTAATTCTAGTTTTCATTACGTGGCTTCATGTTAAGGGAATGAGAGCAAGTAGAGCGGGCGTGTTCGGGTACTAAGGAGTGGGAACACCTGCTCGCGGCGGCTCATACAGGGTGTCAGGCCTCTCAGGTGTGTAGTGAGGCCAGGTGGGGCGGGGTGGCGATGACGAGTGTGATGATGATGATTATGATGATGATGGCAATAACAACAAAAACATCAAAGCAATAGTAACGGGTAAACAACATTAGGAACAATAACAGATGTAACAATAACACCAGTGATAACAACAAAAACAATGACATAATAACACAACTACTATTGCTGCTACTACCACTACTTCTGCAACTACTACTACTACTACTACTACTACTACTACTACCAATAATAATAATAATAATAATAATAATAATAATAATAATAATACCCAACCTATGCTATCACTAACAACAACAATGGGAATGACGCTAATACCAGCAACAAGAACACAATCCCCGGCATTATTATCAGCTGCCACACGAGGTTAGGCTTCCCCTCTTCACCCCCCCCCCCTTCAACCCCCCCCCGAACAAAATACATTAACAGCGTTAGGAAACATTTTGCTACACATGATGGAGATCGCGCCGGGCTATAAGTCAAGGCGCACTATAACTTTGCCGCCACCGTGCCAATTATACGCTTAGAGCAATTGTTGGTTTTCACGGCGAGACGACTCCACTTCCCCGTCTCCACCTAGTCCCCGCCTCGTCCCTGCCTGGTCCCCCCCCCCCCAACCCCCCAGCTCGCGAGACGTCCTGACAAATACAATTAAACACGCTCCTGCAGTCTCCTCTCAAAGCAAACACGTAGATAACAAATACAATCGCTAATAAATCCTCATTGATCAGTTTGACATGATTACAACGTGCTAGACCGAGTATCAGCCGCTTTTTTTTCTTTCTCTCCCTCTCTTACTTCCCGTCTTGTTTTATTTATCAATATATCGGGCTTCCTCCTTCTCCTCCTTCTCTTTCTCCTCCTTCTTCTTCTCTGTTGCTGCTGCCGGTCCTGTCGATGACTTGCACTTCCCCCGAGACAAAAATATGTTCTCGTGTATCCATAAGCAGGTTGCGTTAGGGGGGGTTGAGGAGAGGGAGTTGATAGGGGTGGTGTTGGTGGTGATGAAGTGTTTTAAAAGTGGAGGAGATGAGTTAGTGGTGTGGTGGTGAGGAGGGAGAGTATGTGTGTGTGTGGGGCGGTAGTGGTGGTAGAGGTGGTGGGGGTATATAACCGTAAGAGAGAATAGTTAGTTGTGTTGATACTGGCAGGGAGGAGTTAAGGAGAGGAATGTAGGTGGTTAGAGTACGTGGTGGTGATCCTGGTGGTGAGGGAAGGTGTAGCTGTGAGGGGGAGAAGGTGGTGTTGATGGGTGGTGTTGACAATGGACGGGAGGACGAGGAATGGGGTTTTAAGGGAAGGAAAGTTGATGATGATGATGATGATGGAAAGGAGTGAAAGGGGGAAATAGGAACACGGAGACATGAGGGAGACAAGTACACGGTGATTGGTTTTAGGAAAGGAAGGGAGGAAAAAGAGAGGTATGCAAGGACAGGAAATATAAGTAAGGAATAGATACTTTATAAACTCTTCCTTCTCCTTTCTCCTTTTCCTCCTTTCTCTATTTCTTATTTCTTCTTTCTCTTCATCATCTTCGTGGAGGGAAAAAAAAGTTGTGCAAGCACGGGAAATAAAAGTAAGGGATAGATACTTTTTAAACTCCTCCTTCTCCTTTCTCCTTTTCCTCCTTTCTCTATTTCTTTTTTCTTCTTCCTCTTCATCATTTTCGTGGAGGGAAAAAAAATGGTGTGCAAGGACGGAAAATAAAAGTAAGGGATAGATACTTTTCAAACTCTTCCTTCTCCTTTCTCCTTTTCCTCCTTTCTCTTTTTTTCTTCTTCCTCTTCATCATCTTCGTGGTTAAGGTCTTTACTCATTTCTTCCACGCTATCCAATCCTTCTCCTTACTTTTAAATCTACGACCCCGTCTCCCACTACTGTTATTTGTGTTCCCCTTTTTGTAAGTATGAAATTAATCCTTGCTGTGTTTTCAGTGTTATTTTCTCGTTTTCTTTTATATGATACAAACTATAGTCCGACTCAGCTAAGAAGTCAGTTTGGGCGGGGCCTGCTCGGGTAGTCTCCAGGCCATGGCGCTGCAATATCTTATTAATGTATACAGAATACTTGATACACAATTTCAAACAGGACGTAGATGACATATGAGGGAGAGAGTGATGTGTTGGGGGTGATGTGACAGCGCTGTGCAGAGGTTCGGGACACACCCAAACTGACCTTGTACTTGTGTCTGTCTATAGGTTATACTGACGCTACCAAATTATTATTTTTTTTTTCTCTTATTTACACCTGATGTTTCTTCATATCATTCACACTAATCCTCGCCACTGCGCACCTGTTTCAGCACACCTGTATTTCCTCCCACAGGTATTCTCTCCCCCCCCACCCCCACCCCCCACACACCTCTCACTCACATCCTGCTTCCGTCATCTTAACTCCTCTTAGGTTTTGTCTTTACCTCCTCCTCCTTCTCCCTCCCCAGCCTCTCCGCTCCACTTCCTCTGCTCTCTCCTGCTCCTCCTCCTCATCCCCTTCTTCTCCTCTGCCTTGTCCGTTTCATCTTTTGCTTCCCTTCTTCCGTCCTTCCTTCTTTCCTTCCTATCATCTTTTATCCCTATATTTTGATTTTATTCCCTCATATTTTTCTTCCTTACCTCTTTCTTCAGCCTTTCTTCAACCCATTATGTCCTTGCTTCCTCCTTTTTCTCCTCCCTTTTCACTTTTTCCTCTCCCCCTTTTCTTCACCCCCACCCTTTCCTCCAGCCTCTTCTCTCCCATGTCTCCTCCCTTCTCTTTACCTTCCCTCTCTCCTCTGCGTTTCCTCCTCTCCCCAACCTTTCCTCTCTCTCGCCTCCCCCTACTCTACTTTCCCACTCTCCTTCGCCTCTTCTCCTCTTCCCAGCCTCCTCTCTCCCTCCTCTCCCTCCATCTCTTTACCTTCCCTCTCTCCTCTGTGTTTCCTCCTCTCCCCAATCTTTCCTCTCTCTAGTCTCCCCCTTCTCTACTTCCCGCTCTCCTTCGCCTCTTCTCCTCTTCTCAGTCTCTTCTCTCCCTCCTTCTCTTTACCTCCC
Organism: Eriocheir sinensis; assembly: GCF_024679095.1. NCBI lineage: Eukaryota > Metazoa > Arthropoda > Malacostraca > Decapoda > Varunidae > Eriocheir > Eriocheir sinensis. Next base: position 19,373,658 of record NC_066526.1, on the reverse strand, counting down.
GCTCTCCTCCGCTTCCCGCTACATCGCCAGGCTTTCTCGCCCCCTCCTCACTCTCCCGTCGATGGTTTCCTGCCCTTTGATGTGCTCTTAACGCATTCGACGTCTAATCTGGCGTATCACAGAGGTCCTCCACGCCGGCCGGTTTCCTCCTCCTCCTCTTACGCCTCCTGAGAGTAAGAGCTTCCTCCTCCACTTCCTCCTCCTCCTTCTCTACTGCCTTCTCTTCCTCCGACTCTAACTCCGACTTCGACTCTGCCTCCCCTTCCTCCTCCTTCGCCAGTCCCACTTCATCCTCTTCCTTCTGTACGACCTCCTGACTCACCTCCTCCTCCTCCGGAGCCACATTGTCACAGGTATACACAGGTGACACGTGCTTCAGGTGTTACTCAGGTGTGTGTCGGGACGAGCAAAACAGAGCAGAAAGTCAAAGGCTCGCGCTCCCTCCTTTTTGTTATCCTCCGATTCTAGAGGAAAGCAATATTCTAGTTTGTAGTTAGAAGTTAGTAGCTTGTAATTTGTAGTTATTAGTTAGTAGTAGGTTAGGTTATGCGCAAAAAAGGTACTGAGGTCAGGTGAGGTGGTGAAACTAGGTCAGAAAAGGGTAAGAAAGGTAATGTGGTATAGATTTTGAGAAGGTGTTGCTGCTGAGGTCAGAACAGGTGATTATGACGACAGGGCAGGTATTATTAATGTTTACAGAGGTGGTGATGTGAAACAAGGTAGTGCAATGACAGGAAAGACTATGGAGTATCTGACCCCCCCCCCCCCCCACACACACACGTCTATATCTGTCTGTCTTCGTATATTCGTGTGTCTGTCTAAAACTGTCCTTGGTCGGCTTACATTTTTTTCCCTGATATATGTTTTTTCTGCCCATCTGTCTAAATTAGCAGGACACAGGGGAACGAAGGAAAAAAGACGGGGAATGAAGATTAAAGATGAGGGGATGACGATGATGCTAATAATGGTGGTAGTGATGGTGGTGGTGGTGGTGGTGATGGTGGTTTCATGTCCGCTGCCACAAAATAGTAACTGATGGCTTTATGCGTGTTAATCTCCTATTATGCGAGTCTTTTATAGGCCGGGCTGAATTTTTCGGGTGTGTTTTTAGAAGGAAACTTGGTATACATGGGCGTGGTGATGGCCGTTGTGTGGAGGAGGAGGAGGAGGGGATGGAATGCAATGATGTGAGAATATATACAAAAAAAATGGAGGTTGGTGGGGTTGATGGAGGAGGTTGATGAGGTTTAGTGTGCGTGTGTGTGTCTGTGTGTGTGTGTGTATGTGTGTGTGTGTGTGTGTGTGTGTGTGTCAATAGAACGGTGTAAAAGTATCCTATAATGAGAGAGAGAGAGAGAGAGAGAGAGAGAGAGAGAGAGAGAGAGAGAGAGAGAGAGAGAGAGAGAGAGAGAGAGAGCGAGAAGAGAGAGAGAGAGAGAGAGAGAGAGAGAGACAGAGAGAGAGAGAGAGAGAGAGAGAGAGAGAGAGAGAGAGAGAGAGAGAGAGAGAGAGAGAGAGAGAGAGAGAGAGAGAGAGAGAATTGAGGTTTGGTCTGGTCCGAGTGCGTGGGCTTCTCCAGGAAAAGAAATAAAAGAAGGGAGCAGGTGAGGGCACGCGTGGAAGAAATGAGGGGAAAAATAGAGGGGAATAATGGGAGTGGCGGCGAGGTGTATAGAGCAAGGCTGGCTGAAGGGGGATGAGGGATTGCTGCCTTAGTATACTGATGGGAGGGAGTAAGGGTCTGTGTGTGTGTGTGTGTGTGTGTGTGTGTCGGAGTTGGAAGTGTGTGTCGGGGGGAGGGACCAGTGTGTGTCTGTGTCTGTTTGTGTATGTGTGTGAGGGGGGATGGGCGTATATGTATGTGGGGGGAGGGGGGAAGTGTGTGTGTGTGTGTGTGTGTGTGTGTGTGTGTGTGTGTATAGAAGCATTAAGGTGATAAATATCCCACACTGACTTCCATCGTTCTGTTAAGCTGGTCTTTCTCGATGTTTACTATTCCTTTTTGGCAGATATTTGTACGTTTGTGATATTTTCCTCTTCTCTGTAAAGGTGGCAAGGGTGGTCGAGTGTGTGAGAACGCCAAGCCTTAGAAGTAGCTAGTCAGGGGAGCGGTTCGAACCCCGGTATTGCTGAGTGACGTTAGAGAGAGGATCTGATATTTTAACCCCAGGGAACAGCCACAAATTAGCGAACTCTTTGAACATGGACGAAAGACATAATAAGTAAGTACAGCGATGTCCGAATAGATGCCACCATTAACGAAGAATATAGGATGATGAAAAAGAGCTCCAAATATATGGGAGATTAGGATAATGTTTTTTGGCTATCTCAAATTCGGAATAAGAGAAAATCCTGAAAACACTAGAAATACTTAAGCGTGCCTAAGGTAATATTCCCGTCCATCTCCTAAATTCTGGAATAAGAAAAGATCCTGACAACCAGAAAAAAATAGTAGAAATATTATAGAGGACTCCGGTTTGTAATGCGAGGTAGTTTAGGCTCATCCAGGGCTCGGAATAATGTGTTTGAGGTCGTTTTCAGCACCACGCAGACCATCGAGTTTGTGTACAGGGAAGTCAGGCCGGATAAAGAAGGTAAAATATGAGTGTTGAGGTAGCGGTGTAAATCATCTGAACAGGACATGTCGCCTACGAGTATTAACCGCGCGACCTTCACATGTTTCACGGTGATTATGTTCCCGTGAGATCGATGCGTCTGTTTGTCGTTTTGCTGAAGGCTGAAAGAAAAATGATTGGCCGGAAGTCTTCTACAATTACTACGACTACGACTTTTACTACTACTACTACTACTACTACTACTACTACTACTACTACTACTACTACTACTACTACTACTACACACACACACACACACACACACCGCACCACACCACACCACACCACATCACACACCACACCACACCACACCACACCACACCACACACCACACCACACCACACCACATCACATCACATCACATCACATCACATCACATCACACACACACACACACACACACACACACACACACACCATCTACGTGCATCACACCAACACCATATTCCTTCCATCCTGCACCAACACATCCTTCCGCGTAGCCTCATGTTCCGCCTGTTTGCCTCTTCATAACCCACCTGTCGGGCACCTGACGTCATTAGCGGATCAATAAAGGTAAAAACAACCGGTGAAGGCCGGTCAGTTAGGCGTCGGGATGAGGGAAAGAGAGAGAAAGGCGCAGCATCCATCATTTACCAGAGGAGGAGGAGGAGGAGGACAATATCAAAGAAGGAAGAACAAACAGCACAGCAGTGGCCCCCCTTTGTAAGCTGAGCTACACAAGCTACACTAAACTAACAGCAAAGGCGAAGAGGGGGAAGGAGGAGGAGGAGGAGGGAGGAGAGGGAGGAGGAGGAAGGAGGAGAATGGAGGAGAATGCATGGAAATGGGGTTACTCAATTGATTGCTTTTTTGCCAGATTTAATCAGGGAGACAACCACTTGGGGCCTGGGGAGCAGATGAAAGCACCTGATATTCAGTTTAGTCAACGAAAACGACGGACGATTCGATTGATTTTATTTTTGAAGGAGTTGATGGTATTTTACTACTTGAGGGAAGATTGTTCCAGTCGGTTCGAGGTTCGAAAAGATTCCTTCCAATGTCTGTGTCAAATGACTCGACTGATGAATGGGTAAAATTTCTAGTTCTTTCTAGAGTTTGCGGTTCAAAGAATTTGAAGTAATCGACGTTATTGAACCTTTCAGGTGCTTGAAGACTTATAGACTTTATCATATTCCCTCGTTTTTTTCTTTTCTCCAAAAGAGAGAGATTGAGTTGGGTCGTTCCGTACGGTTGAGCCCTTAAAGTTGGAATAATTTTCGTGGCGCGTCGTTGAATCCTTTCCAGTAAATCAATGTCCTCTCTGTAATTAGGAGACCAGAACTGTACTGCATACTCGAGATGCGGTCTTATCATGAAATTATACAAGGATAGCATCACGGCTGGCGTTTTACATTCGAAGTTCCTCGCTATGAACCCGAGCATAGTATTGGCTTTGTTATATGTTTTTTTTTTTTTTTTTTTACAGTGATATGCGTGTTTGTCACTGCTGATAGTGACCCCAAGATCCTTTTCCTCCTGCATTGCCTGCAGAGGTTTCCCATTCATGATGTATGTGTGGTTACTATTTCTGGACCCAATGTGCATGACTTTGCGTTTGTGTACATTAAAGGACATTTGCCATTTTTCCGACCATTCGTTAATGTGATTGAGGTCTTTCTGGATGATTTCGCAGTCGGTCTTTGTGAGGGCCTTTCCACCCACCTTGGTGTCATCAGCAAATTTCGATATTGTGGATTTCAGTCCTGATTCTAGGTTGTTAATATATATGATAAAGAGGATGGGTCCCAGCACTGACCCTTGAGGCACTCCACTAGTGACTGGACGCCAGTCGGAAGACTGTCCGTTGAGTAATACTCGTTGTTTTCTGTCGGTGAGCCAATCTCTTATCCACGCGATCAAATTGGCTCCAATGCCCGTCGAGTGCAGTTTCTTAAGGAGTCGCTCGTGCGGTACCTTGTCGAAGGCTTTCTGAAAGTTCAGGTATATGACATCACTGGGGCTGTGGTCATCCCAGCTCTTATATATACCTTGGAAGAAGTCTAATAGCTAGGAGGAATAGTTACGGAGGAAAACTAGGGAAATTACAGTTGGCATCCCACACTGGTGCTGTCTGTCCCTCTGAGCCGCTGCCTGGTCGTTGTTTTCCACATACTCTTCTTTTCCTTTTCCTCTTTTTCCTTCTTTTCCTTTTTCTGCGTCCCCTCCCTCTGCGTTATCCTTCCTCCCTCCCTCCCTTTTTTCCTTCCCTTTTAACTCGTACCTTTTCCTTTTCCCGGTTTTTATCTTTCGGATTTTTTCCTTCTCTCCTCTGATTCCTATTTTTCCGTCTGCTTTTCTTTCCACGTGTTTTTTCATTGTTATTTTTGTCGCAGTTTCTTTGTGTGCGTGTGTGCGAAAAGTGTGTGTGTGTGTGTGTGTGTGTGTGTGTGTGTGTGTGTGTGTGTGTGTGTCTTTATGTGTGGGGATGGTGTGTCTTTGTGTTGTCTTAAAATTTTTTTTTCTATTTTCTGTTACAAAAAAAGAAAAATGATGTAACATTTTCTGTCATTTTCCCCCTCAGTTTTTTACTTCCAGTGTATTTGGGTTTGTTTTTATCTATTTGTCATCTGTCTGTCTATCTAATTATCTGTCCGCCGGTCTAATCGTTTCGATCTCTGTCAGTGTGTCTTGTCTCTCCGAATCTTGTTAATTTTGACTCATTTACCATTCTCCATTCTCTTTGTGCATGAATTTCTCTTACTTGACAATATTTTTTCTCTCTTCCATTTCTGATTTTCCTGTCACAGCTTTATGTCCAACTATTGCGACGCATTTATTTATTTTTTTTCCCTTAGACTTTCAATTCCTCATTCACATTCATTTTCCATCATTTTTTTATTTTCCTCTTTATTTCTCACCGTGTCGTGCTCTTGTCACCCACGACCTTCTACTTTTTCCTATCATCTTTCACTTCCCTTTTTCCCTTCCTCGTCCCTCTCCTACCTACACCGGCTCATCCCCAGCCCTCAAAATGGAGGCGATAGCAACGGAAGCAAAGGGGGAGGAAAGACGCCATTTGTCCCCCAGAATCACCCTTCGTGCACGGCGTCACAAGATTCAGAATCGGTTGCAGGCGTCGCGGGTTGCTCCCCTGATGTCGAGGTGTCGGTAGATCTGAGGTTTTGATGATTTCACATATTTTCTCGTGATAGATTTAAGGGTTGCGTTGCGCTGGCCAAACGGCTTAATTACTGCTTTCACCTCTGTCTGGCTTTTCGTGTTTCCTTCGTCGCCGTCGCTGTGTTCGTTGTTGGTCTGGCTTCGTGGTGTAATGCTCGCTAATTGGTCTGTTTTTTGCTCTAGCGTTGTCGTCGTTACGTAAGTCTCCTGTTTGTCACTTGTCGCTCCTCATGTGTCGTCAGCTTGCACGATGAAAACTGAGTCCCAGTCTTGTTCACTAGCGATTTGAGTCTCGGATATTGGAACTAGAGTATAGATCTCTCAGTTTAAAAAGGATTTGACAGTCTTGGAAAAAAATAAATTTGAGGGCTTCGCATGAGATGTTACCAATAGGATTTTGCCGCCGTTGCATTTTTTTTTCTTCTTTTAATTAGGGAATCGTTGTTTGAAAATAAGTCACGACACATGTCACTGTCTCGTTTTGAACCAGAAATGTTTGAGGAAAAAATGTTGCAGTGATAACAAACCCCGTAAACACACCAAGGACTAGGCAACACACACACACACACACACACACACACACGGCAAAGTTTAGGTTCATCGCAGCCCCAGCTGTCGGCGCCGCCTGCGGGGAAGCGCGGGGCGGGACACATCGCCGCGCCACACATGACACTGACGACCTCCAGCCCCGCCGCCAGTGTATCCCGGGGCCGTGCGTGGGTATACTATGTAGTGCACGGGGACACCAGGGACACCATACATGTTCCTCTAATGACCTAACGTGTTTTCCTACATCACCTTGACCTGAAACCTGAAAGCGTGTGAGTGTATCTCCCCGCTGACGACACACAAAGAGGCTCATGGATGTAAAATAATTGAGGGGCCGCTGCTTGTGCCTCCACGCCGCCTTCTGGCGGGACACCTCCAATTTGTGCGCTGCTCCTGACACTTGGACACACACAAAGCCTCGCCCCTCCGGATGCTGACAGAAATTGAAGTGTTGCATGAGGCGAGCAAGACGAACAATGTGGGCCAATTACTTCAGTGTTGCAGGGCTCAAAGGTGAGGCTGTTCAGGGCCCATAATTACGCGCGGCGCGGCGTGTGAGTGACAGTGACTGACTGCCCCGACACGCTGACGAGTGCACTTGTCCTCCTGTGCGAAATGAAATACGGTTGTCAGTCGAGGCGGCGCAAGAACTTCCAAGAATTCGTTATCTCGCGTTGAGTTGTCGGCCGGAGTGAAGGGGGGCTGCCGGGGGTGTCTGGGGGGTAGGGGGGAAGGGGGGGCGAGGGGACGGGTCGTTGTTACAGGGCCGCGTTCGTTGTCCATTTTACCGGATTTATGCAAACGAGACTAAACACCATTACACTCTCTTGCTTGTTGAGCGATAACGTATTTTACCTTCCGCTGTCTCACCCGTGTTGTGTAGTTTTTGTGCCTCCATCTGCCTGAAAACAAGTGTGGGCGTCCGGATTATCCCGATTTCCCTAACAATAAACAACTTATTCCGGCCTTTGCTACGAGGCGTGGGTCGGCTAAACAACCTTTTCTTGCTGAATGACTGACGCTTCCCTGGAGTGTGCGTTTCCTTTGTGATGTTGGATGCAAATAAGGCTGAAAAACCATTAAGGTGATTAACTTGGGTCAGTCCAGTGAACTCCTCGCCCTTAACGACCAGCCGGCGCAGTTTATCACGGTCGAGAAGGTTGGTGTCTCCGTCAGGGCGGCTTTCTGGCTTCTTACTCTTCGCTTCACCCTGCAACACGAATCCTCTGCCACTGCTTGCATTCTCCACCTCTCGCCATGTTTATTCATTACGCCGCTGAATATTAATAAACCTCACTCACTGTTCACTATTCGCTTTTTTTTATAGTTTTTGTACATTCAAACTTTGCATGTTTTCGTTTTTATTGCTTTATGTAACCCTATTAGTGTATATATTGTTTTTTTTCTTGTTTTTTTGTTGATTTTCAGTGTTTTATCTCCTACAGACGTTCTTCATCACATTTGAATTGTACATTATTTCGTTTTTTATGTGTTTTATATGTTCCTATTTCTATACCGTGTCTGTTTTCTTGTTTTTAGGATGATAATCACTGGTTTTCCTCCTTTCAGACGTTGCTCATCACACCATCTTTCTCCTCTTCATCCCGCTTTCCGCCTCGCCGCCCGCGACTTCACAAACACAAGGTAAGGCGGGAGTGTGTTGCCTGAGTGTTGTCTTGACAGGTGTAACGTCGCCTCATGTGCAGGTGGAGGTGTGCATGGCCTCGGAAGGGCGTAAACACGGCTCACCTCGTCCAACAGTCACACCTCAAGTTTCCTCCGTCCTCAACTTTGGGCCATATTATTAAACATTTCTGCGCTCAGGTATACACAAATTTGACACAGCTTTCGTAGGAGTTTTAGGCATTTCCAGGAGTTGTTCAATGACCCTGGTGGTAATTTGACCCTTCTTCTGTAACAGGGAGCTAAACAAAACTCACTAGAATCCAATTAGCCTTCTTTTTGGCCTTTGGAAGTAGTTGGTGTGAGAGGCGGAAGCGACTGGCAACGTGTATGAAAGTTTAGTCGGGGTTCAGGTGTAACATGACGATAGGCGCGGCGATACAGGCAAGAACCAGCACCGAGGGTTTTGCTTTACTACTATTTTTTCATTTCTTTTTTTTTTCTTTTTACCAGAAGCGAATTCCTGGCTCCCTTCCCCGCCCTAGTTGGTCCGCGGCTCCTCCCTCGCCTTGTTTGCCTTCAGGGTGCTCCATCACGGCCGTAATCTCGCATGTTAATTCCTTTACACTGCCGCTAATATGGCCCTTCATCACACCGCCTCCCGTGGCACTGCGGTTACGGGGGCCACTGTGTTAGTGTCAAAAGGTGGAGGCCGATGAACGCGCTGAGCCGGGCGGTGCGTGTAGCGTTTTTTTTTTTTTTTTTTTTTCGCATTATAAAGTACTCACTGTCACTGTCACAACGTCCCATTAATTTTCATGCGTGTATGTTAAAGAAATCGATGCTCGTGTTGTGTTATGTTCACCGTTAGCGCGCGTTGGAGTATTTTCTTCGTTTATCATTAAATGGGTGACGTTGGTGTGTAGTGAACCGCGTTGCAGATATAACGTGCGCGCGCACACACACACACACACACACACACACACACACACACACACACACACACACTGTTCACATTCACTTAGTGTCTGACCAAGGAAGCATCATCATTGTTCCTCTTTCACTCCCCGGCAGCTTAATTCTCCGGCAATCCTGGTCTCCACTCCTTCCCTCTCCCTCCCTTCCTCCCCCCCTATCGCCACCCCCCTCCCCCCGTTGCTCAGCGTAATGGCGGCAGTTTGGCATCGCTTGGCTAATTACAGGTGGCGTTCATCACCCGGACGGCGCGCGTCACCGGGGAATTGATCCTTTTCTGTTACGCGTGTTGTCTTGTTGGTGAGGCGCCGTGCTTGCCGGTGCACAGATTACTGTTACCCCCGTCACGCCGTGCAGGCCGGGCAGGCCGTGCAGGCCGTCCCCGTCATTTTGTCCGCTGAAAGGGCTCGCCCGGGATGCGAATCAAAGGGCAGTTCATCTTTTAAATTTTCACTTCAATATCAGGATCACAGAATAAAATACTAGGACGCGCGCGCGCGAGGGTACCCCCCAACTCACTCATATATATATATATATATATATATATATATATATATATATATATATATATATATATATATATATATATATATATATATATATATATATATATATCTATATATGTGTGTGTGTGTGTGTGTGTGTGTGTGTGTGTGTGTATGAATGCGTGTGCTCAAACCTGCAACACTAAATATTTAACATGGCGCGCGCTTGTGTTCCTCCCCTCCCTCTCAAGGGGTTCTTTGTGTTTAGTTTTCTTTCACAGTTTCCCCATTTTCATCAGTTTTCTCGTTCTCTATTTTATTGTCTATATTTTAAATTTGCGTTGAGGGATTGTGAGTGGTCCAGAATGTAATCAATAAAATGCTAATATGGCCTCGGGAAGATGTGATCTATTTGTTTGTTTCCATCATGGCGGCGATGCCAATATCTGGCAAGGCCCCGCGCCCCCTCTCCTTCCCACCCTCATATTGCCCTTCACTAAAACATTTATATCCTCCTTCAAGCATCAAACATTTACATTTTCCTCTGCTCCATTAAACCTGTGGAGCAAGGCGCGGCGCCGTGAAGTGTGTACACCGTCAGCTGTTTTATTGTTGTCTCCGCCGTGTTATTCATGGACTGACGCGGGTGTGCTAACAGGCGAGACAGACGCACTAGCACTTGATGAACAGCTGACTGACGCACACTGTGGTTATGATAACATATTAAAAGTACTCACTTTGGCGGAATAACACTTTAAACAACACTGACAATTTAACGAGGCAAAGTAGCACGCATGAAAAACTGGAGAGAGCTAAAACATTAAAGAGGGAGTAACGCATTTAGTGCCGAGCCGCATGGATGTGGAGCGAGGCAGCGTGGCGTGGGGTGGCGTGGCGTGGCGTGGGTGAGGCGTGGAGCAGGCGTGGAGCAGGCGTGGTTTGCCGAATCATTACTCTTGCTTGGGAGCCTCAAACTCGGTGAAACATGTGTTGGTGAAGTGATGAATGTGTGTTTATCCTGCGAAGTACCCTGGTTGTTGGGCCTCTCTTTCTCTCCCTCGTATTTAGCATTTCTCTTTACGTTTCCTTCCTTTCTTACCGCTGAATCCGCTTGGTGACTTTTTTTTTCGAAGTTATCCATGGAAATACTCCCCTCCGGAATATTGGTGACTCATTTTTGGTAGTTATCCGTGAAAATACTCCGCGCCGGCATGTTTTAGTGTCTATATGACCTCGAGGTGAGGTTAATGATAACTTAATTTAGCTGCGACATTGTCTACATAATAATACGCGTTTGTGATACAGCATGCAGCGGATTAAACTCATGCATGCATAAACATATATACCCTGCTAGTTACGTGACTGTGTTTGCCAAGCGTATACATGTCCCGTCCAAACACACACACACACACACACACACACACACACAATAAAGAACACATACATGCCTACGCACAGACATGCAACGAACAGCCAACAAACAGCGGGCCATTTAAACATTTCGGGTGGGCTGGAAAGCACAAACAGGTGACACAAACACTCATTCCAACACAACACACTCAAAACAGCACATTAATTCGGCCTCACACTCTCGCACTCACTATTATAAACACTCGCCGACACTACAGACTGATTAATGCAAATACTGCCAGACAAACACACTCACACGCCCACTGTTTATCGAGAGAGAGAGAGAGAGAGAGAGAGAGAGAGAGAGAGAGAGAGAGAGAGAGAGAGAGAGAGAGAGAGAATATACATCTGGACAGTATTGAATATATCGGTATACAACGTTGATTTTCCTGTGTGTGTGTGCGTGTGTGTGTGTGTGTGTGTGTGTGTGTGTGTGTGTGTGTGTGTGTAGTATGCGCGCGCACTTGAAAGCATCCAAAGTGTACAAACAAACGTAAAAAAAAGAAACATTTGTCACACAGAAATATCGTTCGTTATTGATCGACGCAGCAAACTCTCCTTCGCTCCTAGTATAATACATTTGATTTAGAGCAAATATGAGAGAGAGAGAGAGAGAGAGAGAGAGAGAGAGAGAGAGAGAGAGAGAGAGAGAAAAAAAACTAAATCGAGCGTGCACATAAGGGAGAAGGAAAATATCACACAGGGGCATAAGGTAGCGCGAGGCAGGCGAGGGAAAGAGAAAGAGAAAGGGAAAGAGAGAGAGAAAGGGAGAGTGAACGTGCAGGCAGGTAATGTAATGAGGCGGAGCACCTGTGGCGCCTGCAAGTAATCACGTCATGCCGCCCCTTGCTGCTCCCCCAGGTAAGGCCATTCCGGGTGACTTTCCCTTCCCCCAAATGGCGCCTATTACACCGCCCCTGCGATCCATATGACTCGCTTGGCGTCCGCTTCGAAATTGATTGTTTTGATGTGTTTGTACGCCCAAGGAAATAAGGCTCCGGCGGCGTCGTTATCTTGGAGGGTTGGAAGGCTGGTGTCGCTTGGGTTTTGATGTTCTAATGTTTTCTTTTTCCGTCACTCTTCTCTGTTTCTGAGTTGATTTTTGTTATTTTAGATCGTTGGAAGGCTGGTGTCGTTTCCGTTTTCTTCCTAATGTTTTCTTTTTCCGTCACTCTTCTCTGTTTCTGAGTTGACTTTTGTTATTTTAGATCGTTGGAAGGCTTTCGTTGTTTGCGTTTTCTTCTCTGTTGTCTTTTTTTGCTTCTGAGTTTGTTGTTTTAGTATGTCAGGGGGTTGGGAGGTCTGCGTCGTCTGTGTGTTGCTCTTTTTTTCTCTCTTTCCGCCACTCATTTCAGCATCTGAGGCGAGTGTTTTGTTATCTTAGAGGGTTTGAAGGTACCGATGCCTTTTGTGTTTCTCGTTTCCCTCTTCCGTCATTCAATCTGCTACTGATTTTATTTTTTACGTTACAGAGGTTTGGAAGATTCGCACCATTTGTGTTTCCCTTTCTTTTCTTTCTCGTTATAAGTTCCTATTTCTGATTTGTTTGCTTTGATGCATTTTATACTTCCAAAGAATATATGGATCCCTGTTATCGTTTCAAGAAAGTGCTGGAAGGAGTGTAACTCGTTTCTGTGCCTATTTTTCTTCTTTTTTCTTTTGCGACACTTAAGTCCTGCTTCTGATTTGTTTGTTTTATTGCTGTCATTACGGCCGTAGAATCCCCGTTGCTAGATTATCGTCTTCAGAGCATAGAATTTACCGGTTTCTGACGCCTAACTACTGCCATGAAACATCAGGAATTAACTATTTTGACGATAATTATAAGTGAATCTCCTTATTGGGGTCCACGAGACAGTTTTTGGGTCGGAAGTCGGTAAATATAAGAGGCTGAGTAAGACAATCTGGCAACGTTGCGTAGAATCAGCCTTCCCGTCATCGTAACAGTAAAGAGATGGGAGTGTCAGTTCTCTGTGCTTCGTTCTCCTCTCTTTTTCCTTTGTCGTCACTATTCCTGCTTCTGAAGTGATTGTTAATTGCATTCCTTACGTCCATAGAATCAGGTTCCTTCGTCATCGCTCCGAGAAAGAGCTGGAAGGAGTGTATCTATAGGTGCTTTTTCCGTTTCTCCATTCGCACATTGATCCTTGCCTCCGAAGTGATTGTTTCTGTGCCTTCTGTGCGTCCAAAGAATCAAGTTTTTCTGTCATCGTTTCAATAAAGTGCTGGAAGGTGTCTATCCATCTGTTGTCTGTGTTTGTTTCTTCTTTTCCCCCCTTTTTTGTGTTGTTTTGATGTGTTTGTCATGCACGAGAAAGCAAGTCCCCTAGAGACGACTGTCCTTTGAAAAGTAGGACGGTTCTTATTTGTTCTTATTGTTGTTTCCTATTTTTTCAGTTTCATGACATTTTAGCTTCTGAATTGATTTTTCTGTAAGTACTTTTGCGTTCAAGTAAGCAAGACTCAGGTGACATCGCTCCTTTTCAAAAAATATGGAGGGTTTCTTTGTGATGTGTTCTGTTCCCCTTCCTTTTTCGGCATAATAAGCCTCTGAGTCGATATTTTTGTAAACACTTTTAGTTCTGAGAAGCAAGCAAGTCCCCCAGTGACATCGCCTCCCTGAAGAGCTGAAAGGTTCGTGTCAGTATCCTTTGTTCTTTTCCTTTCCTTTTTCCGAGATCATGGCTTTTGAATAGATTTTTGAAGCACTTTCGGTCCGAGGAGGGAAGGAAGACCCCCAGTGACACCGCGCCCTGGAAGAGTTGCGAGGCTGGTGGCAGTTTTCTTTGTTCCTTTCTCCTCCTTTTCGCCCTCGTTTGTGTTGTCTGTCCGGCACCGCGTTATCTTTGAGTAAAGTTTGTTGGTCTGTCGAAAACTTTTGTAACTAGAGAGAGTGAATGGGCGCCCTGATTCCCAATCCTTGCTACAGAATTTACTTTTTCGAGCTTTTAAACGCCTAAATACACAGTGAATTTTTATTCGCTGACTGAATTCTTGCATTTGTTTCAAACTACAATTTTGTAACTGCGAGTTTGGGATATGGATATTTTTTTTGCGTAAAGCGCACTATATATTCTTTTATGTGCAACTATTTTTTGTTGGACTATTTCAGTTATTTCGCAACACAGAGGAGACGGCATCGCTTCTGCTAGCCGTGGATGCAGGAAAAGAATAAAAATCTCATAAATGTTGTTCGAGGCTCCGCGTCGTGCCGATATAAAAACTACGAAGGTGTTTTGTTTCATTGCTCTTTGAGAGACACACTCCGTCCAGGTGAATTAATTAGCGACACCTAAGTGGCGTTAACTGATGCACTGGTGACCTGACTGGGTGACGGACTGACTGACTGACTGGCCGACTGGCGCGTCCTTCCCACTCGCTCTACTCCCTGCTCCACCTGGCGTGACTTCCAGGTAAATAATTGAAAAGAAGCAGGTGATGATGAAGGCAATGTGATGATAACAGTGGTACTAATTACGTGAAAGATAAAGTTGATGATGATGATGATGACGATGATGATGATTTTTCATATTCTTTCCAAATAAATGAAACCATCCAAACAGACTCAAAATATATACGTTAATATTGTTAGGCGTTATTTTCAGAGTAGGTTTTAATTTTCACAGATATTTCCCGGCCATCACACCTGACTTTTCCCGCTAACAACATACATCACGGCAATGGTTATGTGCGCCATCACAACAAGGGCACAACTCAGACAGTCTCATGTTTTTGTTTTCTTCTCATTAACTTCTCCGAATGTAAATCTGAGAAGGTTAAGTTGCATGCCGTGACCCAGAAGGCGGTGTGTGTGTGTGTGTGTGTGTGTGCGCGTTTTTGCCAGTCTGCTTAATTTTAATCTCTCACAGTTAATGGACGCAAAACCTTCCACCAAGTTTATATCCCTCCTGACTTAATACTGTAATGTAACCTTCGTCCTCGAAAAGGATAAGCTCATCAGACTGCGCAAACATTATTCCTTTAATCCTAATGTCCGTATGATTATGTAACGTCATATTGAATGCCTGATCATGTATTCGTGATAGTGCGTCGTAGGAAGCGATGTTTATGGCGCGCTCGCTCGCTATATTTCAGTAATAGGAGTGGATTAATATCACGTTGACAGCTAAGATTGCCGGCCAGGGATGTAAAGTAAGCGAGGCAGAGGAAGGTGTTGTAAGTTGTGTTTGGATATGCTTATACTTTAGTGTGGACGATGTAAATGTTGTATACACGCACATGTACCGACACACCCACATACATCCCCTTTACACACACACACACACACACACACACACACATCCCTGACCTCTAAGTGTCGGCGACGGGCGCGGCGAGTGTCCGGAAGATGAACGGCGTCCAGATTAAACCAGTCGCCTTGAGGGGGGAGAGCGGGCGATAATGGATGCTTTGTTGGGATTTTGTCTACTGGAAACGGTTATGTATAGAGGGGATTAGTTTTATGTTGTTGTTGTTGTTGTTGCTGCTGCTGAAGTATTTATGGACATACCAAAAATGACCTGGAGGAAATTTGTGTAGGTGGACCTTGTCGTTTTGGGGATTAATGAGAAGGAAGTGGGGAGGAATAGATGGAGTTGGAGGTTGGTTATGGATCGTTTAACCTCACGTGAGCAGGTGGGTAAGTAAGAAGCTGATTGGGTAGATAGTTTGATAGGGTGAGCAGGTCGAAGAAGAAGGAAGGTAAGAAGATAAGGTAAAATGGTAAGAAGAAAGGTGGGTTGCCAGGTAGGTTTACAGGTAAAGAAAAAAACAGAGAAATGGCCGAAAAACAGATAATGCTAGTGATGGTTCCTTGTATTCACGTTACTGGAATCGTTGACTTTATATTGTTGCTGTATTTTGTGATGTGTAATTAAGTGATGGAATTTATATAAGAAAGGCACCCATACTTTTTTTTCAATTCATTCATTTATAAATGCTTCACGTACAAATGATGACAAAGAAAACGCAGCATCCAGGAATCGACCAAATAATAGAATAAGGGAAGCTAATAAACTAATGCAATCCAGAAATAGCTATAGTGTGTGTGTGTGTGTGTGTGTGTGTGTGTGTGTGTGTGGAGGCCAAGGAGGCGCGGGTGTCAGAGTGGGAGGTGACTTATCCCCTCGGGCATAGGCTGCGGGGAAGAGGTGAGGCTGGGGCGGTGAGGCGGGACGAGCAGACAAGGGGAGGGAAGGGAGCTAGGAAGTGATTACGGGACCTGAGCAATTACTGGGTCGAGGGGAGGGGCAGCAGACCTCAAGAAAAGGCCATGTGGAGCAGAGGAGGTGGAGGAGGAGGAGGAGGAGGGTGGTGAACTGGAATACAAGCTGGAGGCATAGAGGAAGACAGTAATGCAGAGTGAAGGAGGGAGGGTATGCGTGACCTTCGCCATGGAAATAAGATAGAAAAAAGTAAGGAAGGGAGCATATAGAAAGAGATAGTTAGCAAAGGAAGGGAAGGACCATGAGAAGGAGGCTTGAGGTGGGAAGGGATGGATGAATGGGTGGAGGGAGACGAGAAAGGGGAGGACATGTGGTATAGAGCTGAGTGGGAAGGAGTAGATAGGGGTGCATGACATAGGAGTGGATAGAATACGTAATAAATGAAAGGGGATGTGACGGAGGCTTGTTTAGCAAAGGGAAAGAGAGAGAGAGAGAGGCAAGGAGACAAAAGTTGATAGACAGACAAATCCGAAATACTAAATCACATCACAAAACATGAAGGGGAAAAATATGTGCATGGAAAGCAGCGAGTCGCGAGGGGGGAGGAAACAAAACATTGCAGAGAAAATCACAATTGGGATGAACACGAAGTTAAATGGAAATAAAGTCACGGGGATTAGGGCGAGGGGGAAAATGTCCGAATAAAATATAGATTGGACGGAACAGAGAGCAAAATAAAGAGGGGGAGGAAAAATAAGGGTAGAGTAAAGGTGAGAGTCTGAGGAAGAAGAATTATTATCGGGCATATTTAACGAGAGGGAGAGAAAACTAGATAGGAAAAATAATGAAGAAAATAATAAAATGATCAGAAAAATAAGAAAACAAGAGAAAATATAAAAATGAAAGAAAATAAAGAAAATAACAAGAATAATAAAGGAAAACATAAAGAAAAAATTAAGGTGGAGAAAAATAAGGCTGCAGTAAAGGGGAGAGTCCGAGGAAAAAAATTGACGGTCATATCTATCGTGAGAAAGAGAAAAATAAAGAGAGGAAAAATAATAAATCAGTTAGGTAGGTAAGAAGAAAAGGGGGGTAGATAGATTGAGGTAGACAGGTAAATTGATTGACAGGTAGAGAGGTGGGTAGATAGTTTGAAAGGGTGAGCAGGTCGAAGAAGAAGAAAAGTAAGAAGATAAAGTAAAAAAGTAAAAAGGAAGATGGGTAGCCAGGTAGGTTCACAGGTAGAGAGGAGGACAGGTAGGAGGGAGTGCTCTGAGGTGGGGTGGATAATTGAAATCGTCCCCCTCTGACTCCTGGACGACGGGAACTCTCTCTTTGTTGTTATATTGCCACACTTTTTCTCCGCGACGCTTAATTTCCTGTGCCAAGTTCCTGTTAACTGCTGCACACTCCCAAAAGTTGTTTTCCTCCTCCTCCTCCTCCTTCGCTTTCTTCTTCCGCATTCTCATCTCTCTTATCCGCTCCATTTCTTCGTGTTCTGTTCATTTCTCTTATTTGTCACCTTCTTGTCTCGCTTTCTTCCTTTTTCTTCTTCTTTCACGTCTCATCCTTGCTGTTCTGTCCTTCTTTTCCTCTCTTCCTGTTCTCCTTTCCTCGTTTTCTCGCTCTTCCTCATTTCCGTATGTCCTTATATTCCTCCATTTTCGTTTTTCATATTTGCTTCCTTGGCTTCTCTTTCTTCTACCTCATTTCTGTTTCGTGTTTCTTCACTTTGCTCCTCCGCTTCCTCTTCTTACTCCTCAATCTTCTATTTCTTCCCCATTCTCGTTTCTCCTATTCGCTTACTAGTCGTTTTGTTCTTCCTCCTTCCCTTCCCTCGCTTCCTTCCGTCTTTCTCCGCCTCTTCGCTGTTTTTCTTCTTCCTTGCTCTTCCTCCTCCTCCTCGCTGTTTCTCCTCTTCCTCACTCTTTCTCTTCCTCATCGCTGTTTCTCCTCCTCCTCGCTGTTTCTCCTCGCTGTTTCTCCTCCTCCTCTTTGCCGTTTCCGCCCACCAGCCTCTCGTGCCTGCCTTCGCCAATCGCGTGAGGATGTCTTGCCGGCTGGAGGTTCCCCGCTAGAGTAAAATTGCTGCTAATCTTGAAGCTGAGTCTTCATCTTTTAGGCTCCTCTGTGGAATTTAATATTTTTAGCGTATTGTGAGTTTGAGTTTATTTTTGTTTATTTTTGTGTACTTTTTCGGTTTTCGTAAAAAGGCTGCGTTTTGTGTCAGTGCTACGAACGCAGAATTTCTGTCGGTTGTTTTTTGGAAAATTGTATCAAAATGTTTTCCATGTAAATGAATGTTCATTAATTTTGTCACGCACGCAAACTCATGTACAAACACACACACACACACACACACACACACACACACACACACACACACACACACACACACACACACACACACACACACACACACACACACACACACACACACACACACACACACACACACACACACACACACACACATACGGCCAAACAACCTCCTCCCACAATCAAACACACTTCCCTTTGTGACGAGCAGAGGAGAAGGAGGAGGAGGAGGGGGAGGGAGAGGCGGAAGGGGAGGGGGAAAGGGAGAAGAAGAAGAAGAAGAAGAAGAAGAAGAAGAAGAAGAAGAGGAAGAGGAAAAGATGAATAGGGAGTAGGATTAGGACGAGAACCAGGACGAGGACAAATAAGAATAAGAAAGGAAGAAGAAGAAGGAAAAGTGGAGGAGGAAGCCAGGTATGAAAGCAGGCAGGCAGGCAGGCAGACAGGCAGGCAGGCAGGTAGGCAGGCAGGTGTCCACGTTCCATTATAGACAGGTGCCTTGAATGGTGCATCGCCTGATATTGTTTCTATTGATCTCCGGGCCTCCGTTACCCCTCTCCTTTAAGCCAGCCTTGTTCTCCTCTGCGTCTGGCCAGCGTCGGCGGCTCTGTCATGCTCGACCATTAATAATATCACAAAATCTATGGCCAGGGTGAGAACGGTTGGATTTTTGAACGAAACTTTAGGATGACGTAACTTGTGGTCTGTGGTATTTTTCTTCCATTGTTATTGTTTTATAAGTTTGAGCGTCTGGTTTGGGTTGCGTCAGTGGTCTGTTCTTCGGTTCTTTAAGGGAAGCTTCGTAGGTTGTTGGTTGATAGAAGAGAGGGTCGTCAATGATAAAAGTAGAAAAAAGTAGAAAAAGTAGAAAAAGTTAAGGTACAGAAAGGACATAGAGAGTGAATCAAGGACGAAAGATCGAGTTAACATACCTTTTCTTATGGTTATATTACATACACTTAACTGCACTGACTCTTAAATGGGAAGCTTTTTTATAAGTGAGGGAAGGAGCTTGGAGTTAAAAAAAAAAGTGTGAAAGAAAAACCCGCTAGTCGCTGCTCCAATAAACTTACAGACTTTACGAACTTAGAACTTTATTTTAGCCAAGAGAAAGGCCCTCTTTATACCTTAAATATAGCCTTGAATTTTTCGTGATAACTGCAGAGACCTAACTTACGGATTTGGAACTATTTTAGCCACGAGAAATGCCTCCTTAGGACTCCAAATATAATCCTGAATTTTAGCGTTAACAGTAGACCTTCCGGCGATAGGGAGATATTTTTCGTGGGGACATATGTTGCACAGGAGTTTTAACGGTGCGGTGCTGGGGAAGACTTATGATGCAGCGAGGGAGAGAGAGGGAGAGGTAATGGTGATAGGGAGTCGTTACGGATGATGGGCTCTTGTCTATAGGGACGGTTAGCTGAAGGAGAGGCGAGAGTGACTTATCGAAGAGGTAATGGAAACTGTTAAAGGAAAGAAAGGGACATTGGGGGAATTTGAGATGTCATGTTCCACTTGTATCGAACAGGATGGGAAAGTTTAGTATATACGTTCTATGGAAAGGTAAAGTTAAGGTAATTTTGGGGCATACGCAATAGCTGTGGTGGCCTCGGTGCCCATCTCCGTTGCATTGACCCTTGAGCCTGTGACATGTGCTGACATCAGGGTTACCACAACATACCTTCCCAATGTTTCCCCAGGTACCCATTTATCGACCAGTCCGAAAGAGAGGATGAACGGCTGGGTGAGTTGCACGTCGTTTGACCTAGCCGGGATTCGAACACGGGTCCATGGAGACAGAGTACCAAGACCGTCGAACATTATCTATTCAAAGGTATCGGTGAAAGGTAGGGAGAGAAGGGTGATTGTTATGTGGGTGCGTGATGAAGGGAGCGTCAAGGGCCGAAGGAACGGAGATGAGCACCGGGGTCACGCGCAGCTATAGCGTATGCCCCGAACTTCACCTGTACGAGATGAACAATGCAACAGATAGGAGGAGGGTATCAGGACACCTCTCCTCCCGAAACTGACCTAACTTTCGGCCACTCCTCTAACTCTTTTTAGAAGCAGTGACTAGCGGGCTTTTTTTTCATATTTGCTTCATTTTTTTTATGCCCTTGAACTGACTCCTTTGCTGTAAAAAAAAGGAGGGTAAAAAAAAGTTAAGAACACTATATAATGCGGCGTACATTGGAGGGCATCAAACGAAAGGTCATGGTTGTTGAAATAAGGTTGCACTGAGTTGACATTCATAGAGTAAGATTAAAATACAGAGTCCGGAACAATACAGAGCTTTAGTGACGCTTTTGCTCTCGCTCTATGATAATTCCAGGTTATTTGGCATACATATAAAAGTAAATTAAGCGGCCTATGTAATGGCGGCATCATAGTGGAGTTCTGTATACTGTAATATAATATGACAAGATAATTAACCTTTTAGTATATATTAAAAGCGGTGAGCGGGATCCCTGTTTCTCGGTATGTGTGTTTGTATGTCATATGTCTGTGTGTGTGTGTAGTTGGTTGTGTGTTTCTGTCTATCTTTGTGTCTGTTTGTCTGTCTCTCCTTGTCTGCATGTCTGTCTCTGTCTCTGTGTGTCTGTGTCACGTATATGTGTGTATTTGACTGTTTGCTTCTATGTCTGTTTGTCTGTCTGTCTGTCTGTCTAATTGTCTGTTTTCCTTCCGATCTGCTTGTTTGTCTCTGCCTCTGTCTGTCTGTTAGTTTACCCGTTTGCCTGTCTTCCTATCTGCCTGTTGATTTTCCTGTCTGTCTGCCTACTTGTCTAAATTCCTGCCTTCCTTCCTACCTGCCTGTCTGTCTGTCTGCATCTGTGTGTGTGCTACAAAGGACTCCCAAATATATTTTCCCCTCTCCCCATCATTGGCTGAAACAAATAGGTAAAGAAAAAAAAATCAGGAAAGGGAACATGGGTAAGGGAGAGAATAAAAACAAGGTTGCTATTTGTTCAGTGTCCGTTCATAGCTTAATTTTGATGAAGCCATAAATGATATTAATGAGGGCGCTGCTGGCCGGCGCGTCACACTACATTACCCGCGGCCCAACACGTCACACACACTATTTATACACGTCAGGGCGTCTCATGTATACCTGTGATCAGCGGACCGGACACTGGTTGAGCCATTACTGAAATTATTTTACCTGTGCATGCATCGGTATTCACAGGTAGGAGAGAGAGAGAGAGAGAGAGAGAGAGAGAGAGAGAGAGAGAGAGAGAGAGAGTGTGTGTTTGTGTGTGTTTGTGTTATGTGTTTTAATTATTTTTTGAGTGAATATGTGTCAGGGAAAAATGGATGTTTGTTTGTGTGTGTGCAGAGGGGGGGGGGGGGGTCTGTGTGTGTGTGTGTGTGTGTGTGTGTGTGTGTGTGTGTGTGTGTGTGTGTGTGTGAGAGAGAGAGAGAAATACTTGCATTTCTTTTATTTTTCTTTATCATGATCATCTTCTTCTTCTTCTCCTTCTCCTTCTCCTTCTTCTCCTTCTCCTTCATTTCTTTTTCCTTTTCCTTCTCCTTCTCCTTTTCCCCCTCCTCCTCCTCCTCCTCCTCCTCCTTGATGTTCTTTAATCTGTAACTATATGTTTGCCTGCAGTAAAGCCAGGTATTTATACACACACACACACACACACACACACACACACACACACACAAAACACCTCTCCTCCCCTCCCCCCCAACTCCCCCCAACACACACCTGGGATCATAGCTAATTTCCCCCCCCAGCATCCTCCCTCCAGCATCCAGGTAACTTCAGCATCTTGTACACAGCGTCCTCTCATGCCTGAACGTCACTTGTATTTCCTGCCGTCGTCATTACATACGATACTTTAGGGCGGCTCGTGTGGTAATGAATCTTTTTATATACATTAGTGCATTTGTGGAGGCGGTGCGAGCGTCTGGCAGCGCCGCGGAGGTGTGAGGGCGGTGACTTTGATGGCTGAGTTATTGTGATGGTTATTGTACGGGGTGGGTGAGGGCTGGCTGGCTGGCTGACTGGCTGCAGTGGACGGAGGAGGAGGAGGAGAGAGAATAGAGAAGAGACGAGACTGTAGGAGTGAAGAGGAAGGATGGGGGAGGGAGGGAGGAGGATAGGGAAGTGGAGAGGAGGGAAGAATGAAAATTATGCGGGGAATTGATGGTTGCAATGGAATGGAGGATGAGGAGAAGGAGGCGAAGGAGGAGGAGGAGGAGAAGAGACGGGACTGTTGGAGAGAGAGGAAGAGTGGGGAGAAAGGAAAAAGATAGGGAAATGGAGAGGAGGAGGAATTAAAATTATGAGGGAAGATTATTGGATGAACAAAGAAGAGGAGAGGGAAGAAGTGGGTGGCTGCATTGGGACGGAGGAGGAGGAGGAGGAGGAGGAGGGAGAGGGAAGAGCAAGAGAAGAGACGGAGGCTGGTAGAGTAGACGCTTGTTGCAAAATACCCGAAGGAGTGATTAAGGGTCGCATTGTAAGGCATTTCGGCGCTCAAGAACACATATATGACAAGGCTTTCGTAGGAGTTGTGGGCATTTCCAAGAGTAGTTTTATGACCCTGGTGGTAGTTTGACCCTTCTTCTGTATCATGAACCTGAAGAAACAATCATTAGAACCCGACTGACCCTCTCTTTGACCTCTAGAAATAGCTGGTATGAGAAGCGAAAGTGTCTTATTATATCAGCTTTTAAAATGTCGTCTCGTGTGTGTGTGTGTGTGTGTGTGTGTGTGTGTGTGTGTGTGTGTGTGTGTGTGTGTGTGTGACTTTGTGCGTTTCATCCGTATAATGGCGCGACACCCGAACGAATCTTGGCCAAACTTGGGATGAGTCTATTAACTTTTTCGTGCTTAAAACATAATGAGTTTCTTGCAGTGAAAATATTACAAGGCCTCCGACGCTTCCTGATGCCTTTCTCGCGTCCTAATGCGTTAAGGATTTTTTTTATTTTTATTTAAAGTTGACGTCATCTTACAAAAACAAAACTAATTACAGAAAAAAAGATAGTTGTATTTTTTTTTTCTTTTGTCTTTTATTCATGCATCATCGAACACACATCATCAGCCTATGTACGTCTTTTCTTCTCCATTTCTTCTATGTTTTTCTATATCTTTATGAATGTATTTTCTTCTTTCATTCAAGCATCATTAAGCTATATCATCAGCCTATATATGTATTTTCTTCTCTGTTAAAATCACTAATAATATTCCATTTTTCTCCCCATCATTAGTCTACTTACGTATATTTTATTCTTTTTTTTAATTTATAGTGTTGGTCATATTATTTTTCCCCTGTCCTCAGCTTACGTCCATATTTTTGTTTTTGTCTTTGAAACATTGGTAATATTCTTTTTTGTCACCCACTCACCTTCAGCTTATTCTTATTTTTGTTTGGCTTTGAAACCCTAGTAATTCTCTTTTCTCTCCCATTTTCAGCGTTGAAATATATATCTTTACCCTGTGTATAGACGAGACTTCATCTAAGAAACTGAATATCACTTTTGGTACTTCGAATTGGCATCTTTACGTGTATTTACCTCCTTTTACCCCAATCGCCAAAATCCAACTGGCTCTGGACACCCACCCAGGCACTCCCCTGCGGCCCCTGGGTTCCCGGCGCTTCTGGCTTTCTCCACCGCCGTCTCTGTCGCGGACCCGGACGATCTAGTGGGCGGGAGGACAATGGTTGAAGGTTGGCCTGTGTCCCTTCACACCCGACTTGCCCTGAATGGCTCAAACACGCCGAGGAGAAGGGAAGGGAACGCGGGTGTGTGGGGAACAGTTTGACTTGGGAGAGGCGAAGGAAAGGAGAAAGCGAAACAGTACCGAGATGGAGGAAAGAGAAGGAGAGATGAAGATAGGAAGAGAAGGACAGTATCGAAGAGGTTTGGAGGAAAGGAGGGAGTCGAAGTTAAGATGAAGGGAAGAGGAAGAGAGACCAAGCTGAGATGGAGGAAAGAGAAGGAGAGATGAAGGTGGGAAGATAAAGAGAGTATCGAAGAGGTTTGGAGGAAAGGAGGGAGTCGAAGTTAAGATGAAGGGAAGAGGAAGAGAGATCAAGCTGAAATGGAGGAAAGAGGTGAGGGAAGGCAGGAGGAGAAAGACCGTATCGGAGAGTTGAGGAAGGAGGAAGAAAGACAGTATCGAATAGTGGAGGAAAGAGGTGGAGAGACGAGGTTAAGATGAAGGAAAGAGAGGGAGAGATGAAGGAAGGGAGGAATAGAAAGACATGGATTAGGAGGGAGGAGGGAGAGAGACGGAGAAGAGGAGGTAACGACGAAGCACGGAGAAGGGAATTAAGGAAAAACAAATAAAGGATGAAAAGAGAAAATCGAATGAGGAAGAAAGATGTGAAAAATATGAGAGAAAAGAAACGAAAAAAAAGATTAGTGTAGGAGGTGGAGAGATGGAGAGACAGAGAGAATAGAGTAGTGGAGGATAGAAAAGAAGAGACGAAGGAGACAAGAAAGTGAAAAAAATAAGAGAGAAAAAGATCAAGACGGACAAATGAATCAAGAAAGCGAGGTAGTACCAAAGACTGAAGGAGAAAAAAAAAATGTTGGGAAAGAAAGAGAGACGATTGAGGAACACGAAACAGAAGAAGGGAGTAGGAGGCAGGAGAGATGAAGAACGTTTAAAGATTCATGAAGAGAGGAGGAAACGTTTCGCAAATTGAAGATGGTGAAGCAAACGAAGGAATATAAACGACGAACGAAAATAACAATACCCTGAGAGAGCGTCGTGCGAATATCCTCCGAAAATAAAAGCGAGGAAGGAAGAACAAGAGGGAGACGAGGAGCGGAAAAGACGCGGCTATAAGGGGATGGATCAAAGCAGGGGAGAAAACGCTGCGAGGGAAACAAATTACGGAATAAGTGAAGAGATGTCAGCGGTGATGAAAGGGGAGCTTAAAGGTTGAGTGCAGACAGTCCTTGGAGTGAGCTGTTGAAGGATGAAGGGAAGAAGTAGTTATGTCGCACGAGAGAGGGAAAGGGGACAGTGTGACGCAGGGAAGGATAAGGAAGAGGATGCAGCGAGGAAAATGAGTGAAGACAGATCCCGGAATGAACTGTATAAGGATGAAGGGAAAGAGGTATGTCGCACGAGAGAGGGAAATTGGAGAGTGTGGCGAGGAGGAAGATAAGGAAGGGGCTGCACCGAGGGAAAGGGAAAATGAGGCGAAACGGTTTTGATTTAAGATAGAGTTGCTTGAGACGAAAGTCCCTCCTTTGGGTTGATGCTAAGAGAAGAAAAAAGAGGGGAAACGGTTTTGATTTAAGATAGAGTTGGATGAGACGAAAATCCCTCCTTTGGGTTGATGCTAAGAGAAGAACATAGAGGAAGAAAGACAGTATACAGATTAGTGCACAGAGAAGAGACACACGTTAGAGTAGTGGAGGATAGAAAACAGAAGGGGCGGTATAGAATAAAGGTGTTGGATAGGAAAATATGTGTAGGAAGATGATATGTTATGATTTTACGGTGTTTATAGATTAGTCATGCACGTGCTGTCCACTCTCCAATGCATGAACTAACTCTTATCCACATTATCTTTTCTATTAACTCTAAACTTCGGTACAATGGTTGGTATTTGTAGACGCGCTTCCTCCTCTCGCATCAGCTATTTTCAAAGACCGAAAGGAGATGAATCGTGTTGTAATGAGTCTTTCTTCACGTTCTCAGCACGGAAGAATGGTCAAACTACCACCAGGGCCGTAAAACTACTCATGGAATTGCCCAAAACTCCTATACGAAAGCCTTGTTGAATGTGTGTTTCTTAGGTTCATTGTACAGAAGAAGGGTCAGACTACCACCAGGGCCGTAAAACTACCCATGGAAATGCCTACAACACCCACGAAATCCTCGTTAAATGTGTGTTTCTTAGGTTCATGGTACTGAAGAAAAGTCAAACTACCACCAGGGCCGTAAAACTACCCCTGGAAATACTCATAACTCTTACGAAAGCCTTGGTAAATGTGTGTTTCTTAGGTTCACAGTACAGAAGAATGGTCAAACTACCACCAGGCCCGTAAAACTACCCTTGGAAATGCCTACAACTCCTACGAAAGCCTTGTTAAATGTGTGTTTCTTAGGTTCATTGTACAGAAGGGTCAAACAGCCACCAGGGCCGTAAAACTACCCATGGAAATGCTCACAACTCCTACGAAAGCCTTGGTAAATGTGTGTTTCTTAGGTTCATGGTACAGAAGAAGGGTCAGACTACCACCAGGACCGTAAAACTACCCATGGAAATGCTCACAACTCCTACGAAAGCCTTGGTAAATGTGTGTTTCTTAGGTTTAGAGTACAGAGGAAAAGTCAAACTACCACCAGGGCCGTAAAACTACCCATGGAAATGCTCACAACTCCTATACGAGAGCCTTGTTAAATGTGTGTGTGCTTGGGCGTCGAAATGTTTTTAAGAATATGACCCTTGATGTTTTCCTTTGTGTATTATTCTCTTTGTGGCTCAAGTAGTCGATCTTCAGTACGTGTTGGATAATCCTCGAGGCGGAAAATTAATTAACTTGATTGCACACAATTATTTTTTCCCTGTGTCGGTGTTGGTTAAGACTTTTTATTATATTTATCTTTTCTTTTAAGGTTATCCGAGGCCTTGACCTGCCTTGTCGGACGTAAATATTAGTGTAAAAAGAAGACGTCCGGAGCGTTTTCCATTACTTGTCCCAGTCTCGCCCGCGTTCCCCGAGCCTCCGTGATCTTTTGTTGTGAAATAGGCGACACGCGCGTCACCTCAATCCTCGCCAGATTCAAACTTTCTCGGTGTTCCTTTTTCTCTTCCGGCGCTTCTTTTGGGCACATACGCATTGCCTCTCCTGCACCCTCATACTTAACGTGTCTACTGTCGAATTATTATATTGACAACGACGATATGTTTGGTGATAAAAATTGCCTTCTTATCCATGCTTTTTGTTTTGGTAAGGGAAACCATAACCCGGAATAGGATCCAGGAAATAGATTACAGAAGGCTTGAACAAAAACGGATAAAGGTAGCGACTTTGTAAGCAGAAAACGCTCGTATCTCCGTTTTCTTCAGGAGAGAACGAAGTCAGTCTGAAATCCGGTTTTTGTTTCGCCGGCAAGACTTTGTTAGCAAGTTGCGGAAGACGGGATTCCGCGGCTCAACTCGAGGACACAATAGCCGTCCTTTTTGTTGCAAGCATAATGAACCAGGTTTGGGGAGAGGAAAGTTCCCCTTGTAATATTTATCCGTGCTGTAAGTTTATTCCAAGGATGTGAATATGCATCATTGTCATTGAAACTCCATAAAGCGTGTTAGACTTTCATTTCTGTTCCTGATTCTCCCTTCAAAAGCCGCCTTCAAAGACTTTCATTTAAGCGTTTTCAGGCATATTTTTCTCCGCCGCTTCCCTTCCTTTTCCTTCCCTAACCTTCCTCATCAAGACCTTCCTTCCCCTTCACGCCGCCATTATCTGCGTAACGCCTCCTCACATCCCTTATTCTCCCTCTCGTTCCTCTCTATCGCCTTTTCCTCCTCTCGTTCCCGCTCTCCTCCTTCCCTGTAATCTTGATCTTATAAAATCTGGTGCCTGTCTTTCCATCGCTGTCATATTTACGGAGCCATTTTTCTCATTATGCAAATTCGGCCTCTCCGCCTCCTTCCTCGCTCATCTATCGTTACCCTCCCCTTGTCCTCCCTCCTCCTTCTCTTCCTTTCTCTTCCCTTCCCTTCCCGCCCCCCGCTCCTTGCCTTCCCGCTCCATTCCCTTACATTACCTTCCCTCCCCACCCTCCTTGTTTTCCCTCTCCCCTTCCCTTGTCTTCCCTCACACTTTCCTTTGTCTTCCCGCCCTTTACGTCTTGTCTTCCTCCTCCCCTCCCCTTTCCTTCCCACCCCCCCAGCCACTTTTCTTCCCTCTCCTTTTCCCTTGTCTTTCCGCCCCCCGCCCTCGCCATCTACCCCCCCCCCCCTTCACCCCTCTTTAGCCAACCCCTTGAAATATCCTCCACGCAGACGGATTGCCTCGCCGGCTATGCTAATGGATCGGTCGCACTGTTTACATAATGATTCCGTCTCTCGTTATTCTCTTGGCGGAGGATTTTGCAAGTTTTTTTTTTATTCTGAGACGTGTGTTTGGGATGGGGTGGGGGGAAGTACACCTGTCCTGCCCAGCACAGGTAAAAAGGTGCGCTGGAGAGATATAGAAAGGTGTTACTGATTGGCTTAAGGGGTGATCCGTGCAGCTGTGTCGTTGTCAAACATTTATCAGATATTTTTTTAACTTTAAAAGACGAGAGAGGATAAAACACAACCTGCATGTGCGAGATATGAAAAAAAATGCGAATTGACGTATTGGCTAAAGTTAAACAGCCATTCAGAATAGAGAAAAAATGAGTGCCCGGCCTGTACGAGGGACGCCCGGCAAGACCAATAAAAAAAGTCCCTCTGAGGCCCAAACAGCCCCGCCATCAGCTTTGTCGACCAAAATTGAAACTCCATCAATCGGGATCTGGTCGCCCGAACGAACCCCATGAAATAGCTGGCTTCGGGGGGACCGGCGCGCGCGCACACACACACACACACACACACACACACACACACACACACACACACACACACACACACACACACACACACACACACAATTAGCTTTGTGCAGATATTGCATTTATTAGATAAATAAGTTAATACTGAATAAAGGTTTTGGAAAATCAAGTTATAATTATTAGTGATGCAAATTATTTGTTTGTTTGTTCGTGTGTGTGTGTGTGTGTGTGTGTGTGTGTGTGTGTGTGTCTCTTAATGTACGTATGTATGTATGTATGTATGTATGCATGTATGTATGTGTTCATGTGCGCGCTGGATATGGTGTGCAACTTGTTTACCAAACGTGTGAATATTAAACTAATTGTAGCAATCGTGGCACACACACACACACACACACACACACACACACACACACACACACACACACACACACACACACACACACACACACACACACACACACACACACACACTTATTTCTTATCTCTGCTTACCTTTAGACTATTACCTGCACATATCCTCTTTCTCCCTTTGATATTGTTCTTTCCTTTTCCCTCAAGCGAGTCATGGCGATTAGATTTATTTTACTTTCTGTATTATGTCAGATTTGTGTTTCTTTGAGCATGTATGTGTTTCCTAGAGTTTGTTTGTGTTTCCCAGAGCTAGCGTTATGTTTCTCGAGAATTATTTTATTGTTGTTTGCGTTTCCTGTGACTGTTGTAGTTTCTGTTCGTGATTTGTCTTGTAGGTTTGTTTTTTTCATGCATTTTTTTTCTCGTGCTGTACTACACATTGTACTCTTTTGCGTGCGGAGTGGAAATATTTGGGCGGCTTTTCCGATAGTACCCTACGCCCCTGTCCACCCAGCAGTGAATGGGTACCAGGAATTAATCGGGGGTTGTGTCCCGTCTCCTGAGATCTGTTCCCTTCTCCTATAATTCCTTCCCCCTCCTGTCTCTCTCCGGCATATGACCATAGATGTTGCGCCGACTATACGAAACTTTCTATTGTTTTGCGTGGTTGTTTCGTTTCTCATGCGTATTGTCATGTGGTGTTAGATTTCCTTTTGGTGTTGGCCCGTTGGAGAGCGGCGTTGCGTCATCTCTTTACAACCTCTCGATACTGCTTCCTTATTTGTTTTACCTTTAATCGTTTTGTTTTCGTTTTTTTTTGGGGGGGGGGTCGTCTCCTTCTTTGGTGTTCCGTTGTGAAGGCAGTGGTAATACGGTACTTCTACGTATTTACAGCCTATCATTACCGCTACCGTATCCCTTTTACGGTGTCTATTAGTTTATTTTTCTTTATGCTCAGTCTTTTCCCTTTTCTGTCCTGTTTTTATGGCTTTGTTGCATATACTTACAACCCTTCAATACTGCTACCAGAGCTCTTACCCTGTTTGTTACACTGGTTTTTTTTTGCGTTCAGTCTTTCTCTCCCTCTTTGGTGTCCCGTTTGTTTTGCAACCTTGCTATATTGCTACCTGATCTCTCTTATACCTTGCCTATCATTTTCTTTTCTCCTCTCCTGATATCTGAGCAGCGTTACGGTACATCTCTGTTACGACTTCTCAATATCTTTTACCTTGCCTATCGGTTTATTTTCTTCGTATTCAGTCTGTTCTTTCTTCTGTTCCGGTTCTGGAGTAGCGTTGTGTCTCTTTTACGACCTTTCAATATCTCCTTTCCCTCGCCTATTAGTCTCTTCTGTTCGTGTTCAGCCTTTTCCCCTCTTCACTGTCCTGTTTATTCTGCAACGTTTCAATATTGCCACCTGATCTCTCTTACCTCACACCTATCAGTTTATTTTCTTCGTGTTCAGCCTCCCTCTTAATATCCCATTTTTGGAGCTGCGATACATCAATTTTACAACGTTTCAATATCTCTTTCACCTCGCCTGTCGCTGCAACGTTTCTATACTGCCACCTGATCTCTCTTACCTCACACCTATCAGTTTCTTCGTGTTCAGCCTCCCTCTTCGCTGCCCCGTTTTTGGAGCAGCGATACATCAATTTTTACAACGTTTCAATATCTCTTTCACCTCGCCTGTCAGTTTCTTTTCCTCGTGTTGACTTCTTCTTCTAAGCTGTACCGTTTTTGGAGCAGCGATGCCTTCTTGCCTGTGGTCACGGCCGCCTTACACACACGACCCTCGCCTCAAAAGACCGTTCATCGTGGCCATACAAGTGCAAATGCGCGTTCTTATGAGTCGCTGAAGTTATGGGGTGGCGTGCGTGCCTGAGCCGTGCGAGCCGTGTTAATGTATGCGGCAGTGCTTTTAGTGCATGTTTATGGATGTTTGTGGCTTTGTTCTCAGGCTGCGGGTCGTGTGTGCTTGAGTGTGGATCTCCGTGGTCGTGGTGGTGGTGTTGGTGGTGATGGTGGCTGTGCCTGAGGGGTGGTTGTGTGGGATTTGTGTTGGGGGGGAAGTAGGGGAAGAGTAGAGGTTGTATATGTGTCCAGGATATTTTTTTAATGTACGTTTACCTCCATGGTGTTAGTGGTGGTGACTCAGTGTGTATGGGGGAGGGGTCTTATAGAGTGGTGAGTGGGATTTGTTGGGGGGAGGGGGGGAGTAAGGGAAAAGTAGTGGTTATATTATGTGGGAGGAGTTTTTGGTTGTGTATGTATGTGTGTGTGTACTTTTCCCATACGCATTAACTTCCTCCTCCTTTTAGATATAGGATTGCCAGTCAACATCAGTAGTAGCAGTTGACTTTTCTTATCAGTGTTTTCGCTGAGGCTTGAAATAAATGGGTTTCTCGGGCCCTTTTACTAAACAATCAACGTTTTTACTGCGTCTAGGTGAACGAATGCTTTCCCTCATCTCAATCCTTCATCTCATTCGCTGCCGTCCAATCTAAGCCTAAAACATATTCCGGCTCGGTACTCAACGCGGTGTCGCTTCCGTTTATTTTTTCGTGTGTTTGAACAGCTGGTAGGAGGAGGAGGAAGAGGAAAAGGAGGAGGAGGAGGGAGCATGACTATCAAACCAGAATGAAGGAGCATGAGTGAGTAAGGGGAAGGTAGTGAAAGCAGGAGTTGGTAAAGAGAGGATGTGGGAGGGAGCAGCGGCGGTATCATGATGGAAGGGAGTCTGAATCAGTCGCGGCCCCCCGTCAGATGGGCGTGTGAATGGTGCTTCAGTGAGTCAGGGCTGAGTGTTGCGTGCCATCCGCTGACTCAAGGGTAAAATATGGTTGAAGGGAAGAACCGGGTAGTGCAGGAAACATTTGAAACCAGGAAATAGAAAAGATGAGGAACTAATACGAAATGACGGACGGATAGGGAGTGGAGGAAACATGTGGAGCCAGGAAAATGAGAATAGGGAATAGATATGATGCGAGGGAAGGGAAGGAAGGGAGTAGAGGAAACATATGAAAAGAGGAAAATTACAAATAGAGATTAAATATGGTACGAGGAAAGGGAAAGAAGTGGAGGAAACATGTAAAACTGGAAAAAAAGAGAATATGGGAATGTTAGAGATAAGGAATATGAGAAATGAGATGAACAGGGAAATGAATAAGGAATAGTAATGAAAATGAGGAATAAGGGAATGATAGGGATAATGAATAGAAGAAAGGAATAGTAAAAGTAATGATAAACAGTAATAAGAAAATGAGGAATAAAGAATAAAAGACATACCAGAGGGTTTAGAATGCATTAAAATTTAGAAGTGAAACCAGGAAGATGAGGAATAAAGGAAGGATAAGGATAATGAATAAGAGAAATGGATTAGGAAAATAATAAAGAATAATAATGAAAATGAGAAATAAGGGAGAATAAGGAATAAAAGGAAGAGCAGACGGTTCAGATTACATTAAAAACAAGATGCAAGAGATACGTTACACCGATGAGATTAACAAGGTAGTTGATACACATTCGGAAAATTAATGAATATCGAAAAATTACCAGAAAAAAAAATCTATGCCGTAAAATATAAAAGAATCTGTAAAAAAAAATATTGTAACGGGGAAAAACGAACTCTATTTGCGCAACTTTTACGTTTAATTCAGATAATTCAGTTTGTGAGTTGACCTTTGAAATATAACATTTGTATTTCAGTTGAACTTATGATTCACTCGCAGAGCCTGACACTAATACATATACTTTAGATAGCGGGCTTTTTTTTTCCATTTGAGGGCTTTTTTTCCTTTGAGGGCTCTTTTGCTTTTTTCCTTAAGGATTTTTTAGTTTTTTCCTTTGAGGGCTTTTTTTTCTTAAGGCCTTTTTTTTTCCTTGGAGGGCTTTTTTGTTTTTTTTCCTTAGGGACTTTTTTTTTCCTTTGAGGACTTTTTTGTTTTGTTTTTCCTTCGAGGGCTTTTTTCCCCTTTTTACCTTACGGATTTTTTTCTTTACTGGGCTTTATTATTTTTTTTCCTTAGAAGGCATTTTTTTTCTTGGGCATTATTGTTTTTTTCCTTAGCGGTCATTTTTCGTCCTTTTCATTGTGTTTTTGCCCTTGAGCTTCTTCAATTACTCAAAAAAATTATAAACAGATAAAACTCAACTCCTTAAACAACCCCCACCCCCCAAAAAAATATACATACCTTCACACAGGCTGTTTGTTGAAGCCATAACCCACAAAAATAAAAGTTCTAGAAATTAATAACAAAAAAACAACAAAAAAAAAACGTCCTAAGAGTATCGAATGCGTGGGCAAGGTTACCAACATTACACACTGACCTAACACACGAAGTAACGAGGGTGCCGATAGGGAACGTGGGGGTGTTGGGGTGACGGGGGGTGTTGTGGCTGTCAGTGAGGCGTGAGGGTGAGTTATGGGGGGGCGTGGGGCGTGAGGTGAGGGAGAGAGCAGTGCAATACCTCTCTCTCACACCCGTTTCCTCCGTCCATCACTGTGTACGTACGCTTACGGTCCGCTTGTGTCTCCATCCGTCTGTCCGTGTGGCGATTTGCGTGTAGTGATTGTGGCGGCGGCGGTGGTGGTGGTCGTGGTGGTATGGGTGGTGGTGGTGGTGGTGGTCCGTGTAGTCTCTCTGCGTGATGGCTTGTGGTGAATCACTTGCCCTCTGTGTGTGTGTGTTTGTGTGTTTAGTTGGGTGGTGGGGTAGTGGTGACTGATGTGGTGGTGGTGATTGTGGTAGTGTTGAGGGTTATGGTGCTCATGTTGTCTCTGAGGGTGGTGAGTTGTGGCGAGCTACTGTATCTGTGTGTTAGGTTGGGTGGTGATTGTGGTGTTGTTGGTGGTAGTGTGATGGTGAGATTTTATTTATTTATTTTTTTTTTTACAACAAAGGAGACAGCTCAAGGGCACAAAAAAAGTAAACAACAACAACAACAAAAAAAAAAAGCCCGCTACTCGCTGCTCACAAAAAGATTCCAAAGATGCGGATGATGGTGGTGTTTGTGGTAGTGAGTTAGTGTGGTGGTGGTGGTGGTGGTACTGTGATGGTGTGCTGGTGAGAGTGAAACTAGTGATGGTGGTGATGGTGATGGTGATGGTGGTGGTGGTGGCAGTAGAGAAGGTTATGGAGATGTTGCAACTTTTTTTTTCCCTGGTATTGCTTTTCTCCACCAATTTCCCACTACCTGTTCTTTAATTAGTGGTGTGTGATGAAGCAAAGATAAACCCTCATCTATCTCATTTCCCTTCATTACTCCCTTTCACTCTTATCTCCATCTTCGTAAACGAGTAAACACAC
Source organism: Eriocheir sinensis (assembly GCF_024679095.1). Taxonomy (NCBI): domain Eukaryota; kingdom Metazoa; phylum Arthropoda; class Malacostraca; order Decapoda; family Varunidae; genus Eriocheir; species Eriocheir sinensis. Next base: position 19,339,168 of record NC_066526.1, on the reverse strand, counting down.
ACACACACACTCACACACACACACAAAAAAAAAACACGCCTTACTAACCCTTTCCCCCCATTACTTTCCGCATTCTCCTTATCTTGATCTTTTAAGCCAAACGTACCTGAGCGCGGGCCAGGTGAAAAGACGCATTAAGCACGCAAGGGGGAGCTGAAGGTGAAGGAAACGCAGCAATTATCAGAAGAGCGAGGCGCCGACCACCAGAAACAACAGCCTCCATTAACAAGAGCCTCCCATAATTATGCCGAAAGGGGGGCGCTTTTCCCTAACTCCCCAGGCCCCAACGCAGCACTTACTACCTCCCTCCCACCGGTGTAAGTAGCCAGCGCCCCCCTCCTCTCCTTCCCTCCCCCAGTTTCTCCCTCTTCCTCTCTCCTCCTCCCCTCTAGAGGTGGAAAGATCGCCCGTCTGCTTAACTCCCAGGCCACTTGCGGCAGACACCACTTCTCCCTTTCTTCTCCCCTCCCGTTCTCTCCCATTCTCTCTCTCCCCTCACGTCCGTGCTCCCCGTCCAGGATAACTGAGCACTTGTTAAAGGTAGGACGAGGAGGAGAAGTAGGAGGAGGAAGAGGAAAGGAAGTAAAGGATAAAATAGCCAAGGAGGAGGAGAGAGAAGGAAGTAGAGAAAAAGGAAGGAGGAGAAGAAACATGAAGACGAAGAAGAAGGAGAAAGAAGACGACGAAGATAGAACAAAGTAAAAATGGAAAAAAAAAATCATCAGGAAGGAGGAGGAGGAGGAAGGGAAGAGAAACACGAAGAGGAAAAGCAAAGACGAGAGAGAACTGCAACAACTTCCTTCCTCCTTCCTCCTTCCTCCTCCTCCTCCTCCTCCTTCCCTTGAGCTTCCTGATAAGTTTTTACCTCCACCCCTCCTTCCCCCTTTGCCTCCCTTTCCTCCCGAACAAATTAATGTTATCCCTTTTCTCCCTTTTCTCCTCGCACTGTTCTCTATGGGCCTCCTCCACCAAGGGGATTCCTCGCTCCCCTTCACTCTCCTTCGTGTGTAAATACCTTCCCTACCTCGACGTGGAACCTAATTTTGGACAAGGTTCCTTTTTTTCCCCGCAAGATTTTCATAAAGGGGATTAGATTCTGTGTTGTCCCTTTCATCCTCCCCTCAATTCACCCTCGTTTTCCTCACCTCCCCTCTTTCCTCCCCTCGTTTATATCTTTCATTGCTCCTTACCCTCCCTCGCTTCCCCATTTCCCCTCTTCAAACTCCCTAAATTTCCCTCAATGTACCCCGATCTCCTCTCCTTCCCTCCTTCCTCCCCTCTTTCATACCCTCCAACGCACCATTCCCTTCCTCGCTTCCCCTTTTCCCCCCTCTTCATATTCCCTAAATTCCCCTCCATGCAACCCTGTTCTCCTCTACTCCCCTCTTTCAACCCCTCGTTCATACCTTCCAACGCTCCTTACCCTCAATTCCCCTCCTTGCATTTCGTTCTCCTCTCCTTCCTCCTCTCGTTCAGTCCTACCAACGTTCCTTTCCCTCCCTCCTTCCCCCTTTTCCCCTCTTCAAACTCCCTAAAGTCCCCTCTATGCAACCCCGTTCTCCTCTCCTCCCCTCGTTCTCCCCTCCTTCCTCCCTCTTTCATACTTTCCAGCGCTCCTTACCCTCCCTAGTTCCCCCTTTTCCCCTCTTCATTCTCCCTAAATTCCCCTCGTTCCCCTACTCCGAGATGTAATTATTATTGAAAGTGATTTTTACATCCTTAAAATCCAATTTCGTCCTCTCTTTGAAGTCTCCCGCGCCGACTGAAACTCAACTTCAGCTCGAAAAAGGCGGCGTTTGTCTCCCTGTGCCTGAAGCTTGGGGTGTAGTAGAGAGGTTATTAAGCCCTGAAACAGACGAGTACTCGACGTGTATTTTCCCTCACTTTGCTTTGTAGTTATTTACCTTTACCTGGTCCACACTACATCACTTTCTCTTTCACACTAATCTTCGCTCCGCTTGTAAACATATACCTTTATTTTTACTTACACTTTTTTCCATTTTGTATTGTCGTGATTGCATTGAGCTTATTCGCATTACGTTACTCCCCTTTCACAGTGTTTTTCGCGATTCCTATCAACAAAAACCTACTCGTCTAGCTAATCTTTCTTCAGTTTGCACTATAGTAATTGCATTTATCTGGTCCACACTACTTTACTACTCTCTATAACAGTACCTTTTTTTTTTTCTCCTGTAAGTAAAAATCTCTGTTTCTACCTAATCTTTCTTCAGTTTGCACTACAGTAATTGCATTCAGCGGGTCCACACTACTGTACTTCTCTCTTTCATAATACCTTTCCTTCTCTTATAAATGAAAAAAAAAATATTTGTTACTAATCTTCCTTCATTTTGCACATTAAAGAGGTTCACACAGTATTCTCTTTCACAATACTTTTCGCCTCTCCTATAAACAAAAGATTAAACTTCCATCTAATCTTCCTTCATATTTCCCTGTAGTGATTTCCTTTACTCTCTTTCACAATACTTTTCCTTCTGTTATAAATGGAAAGAAAAAAAACTATTTGTAACTAATCTTCCTTCATATTGCACATTAAAGTGGGTCACACAACTTTATTCTCTTTCACAATAGTTTTCGCCTCGCCTTTAAATAAAAAAAAAAAAAAATAAATAAATAAATAAATTTCCACCTAATCTTCCTTCATATTTCTCTGTAGTGATTTCCTTTCCCTGATCCACTCTACTTTATCCTTCTTTTTCACCCTTATTTTCGCTTCTCTGTGATCAAAAACCTACGCAACTACCTTGTCCTCCTTCATTTTGCACATTTAGCTTGTCCAAACTCCATTATTCCTTTCCTTCACAGTATTTTTCGCTAATTTAAACAAAAACATGAACTCCTACCTAATCACACTTGCCACGACCTCTTACGTATGCTCCTAAGTTCTTGGGTGTGTAAGACTCGCCTGAATGACAAGTCTGTGCTGAAAATCGTGAAGGTCGGTGAAATATTACGGACACTCCTCAACTTCACGCTCCTCATGTCTCTTTCACTAATCTATAAGTTATTCATCCCCTGTCCGGCTCTTTGCTCTCCCTTTACTCTTTCATCCCTTTCTTTTTCTCGGTGTGTTTCTTTTCATTTTCAAGTATCTCTGTCTGTTTGTATGTTTGAGTTTCGGTTTGTCATACTGTCAGTCGGTTTATCAATGCCTGTTTGTTTGCCTGTGTCTCCTCTCTTACCCCTCTCTCTCCTGTTCCTTCTCCTCTCACTTCCCTCTCATTCCCTTCTCATTCCCATTTTCCGTCCTTATCTTTACACTTCAGCTTCTTTCTCACTTCCCTTTCCCTTTTCACCCCCTTCTCTCGTCCTTCTTACTCCCCTTACCCGTTCGTCGTCTCTATACACTTCAGTCTCTCTCCCTTCTCTCCTCTCCCGTCCTTCTCACCACATTTCAACCTCTCCCTTCTCTCTCCCCTCTCCCTTTTCCTCTCCCATCCTGTTCCTCACAACATTCCAGCCTCCTCCTCGCCGGCCTCTCCAGCACCTCTCTAGCACCTCCTTGGCGGCCGAGAACCCAATACACTGTGGCTGATGAGTAGCGACGACCCTGTTAGCGGCGCCTCATCATGCACGACCACGCGGAGCCCTTTACCCTCCTGCCGCGCTGCCCTCAACCCCTCCAGCCGCGCCGCCCTCGACCCTTCTGCCGTGCCGCCCAAGGGAAGCCACACACCTGACGGGAGAGGGATGATGCACCTGGATGGGAGGTTTTGATTTAGACTTTTCTTTATATGGATGGTTTTGGTTTGGTTAAAGGAGGTGTGATACACATGAATGGAAGGTTTTGAGTTTGTCTTTTCTTTACATGGATGGTTCTGAGGTGTGTTCTAGATATTACTCCATTATTTCATCAGCTTCACTCAGGTAGTCGACACATTTTTTCTTAGAGATCTCAATGTGCTCTTCGACATTTCATAGTACCGTTAAGACTTCATTTTTAGAAGGCTGTTAGTGAATGTCGCTTAGGCAGGTGGTGGCTCAGGCTGGGTTGTTTAAGTGACGCCTATTGAGGCTTATGCCGCCCTCCGGTTAATCTAACCTAACCAAATAAAACCCCAAACAGTTACTTTAGGTCTTGACTCAGAAAATTCATATATGCTTCCTTACTAATGAGCCTTTTCAAATAAGAAAGTGAGGTTTGTTGATTTATACCATAAGGTGCTGGCTATCATGTGTTTGAAGATACCATAAACTTAACCTAACCAAACAAAACCACAAAAAGTTAATATACGTCTTGACTCAGAAAAATCATCTACTCTTTCTTTTTAAATGAACCTTTCTTTATAACACAGTGGAAGCTTTCTTTGTTAATTTATGCCATAGGTGTCTGGATATCATGTGTTTGAAAGTTCCTTAAACTTAACCTAACCTTTTGAAAATACAATTTTTGTTGCTTAAAACTTTTAAATTAAGTTATATTACCAAAATTTGCTTGTTTATTAATTCAAATACACATGTGTGAACAAATTGAAAATTCCCGAAAATTCCCCAGATTCCCGGGCCCTGAAAATTCCCGAAATATTTCCTTGGAAAGTTTCTATTTTTCCGGAAACTTTCACACCCTTTGCAACCCTAGATGGGTAGTATTACGAGACTTGGAAGTGTTGCTTTGGTGTTTTCCTTATATTAACAGCTATAAACGGTTTCATTGGCGTTTACGACTCATAGCAAACGCCTGAGTGTGCCATTATGAAGCAGGAAATGAGCGTATGTGGTTAATCTGTCGCCGTCTGTAACTCTTTCTCTTATTTGAGGGTAGTGAAAGGCTTCCAGTGAGGGATCATGAGGTCAGGGAAGTGGTGTTTTAACCCTTAACACCCCTCATTGCACGCTTTATGGGAATGGGACGTGCTTTTCTCCGCTGCCTCATTCTGACGCTGTGTAAGCCACCACCACCTCCACCCTCCACCATTTACCCTCCTCGTCCATCTCCTCCTCCTCCTCCTCCACCACCTCCTCCTCCTCCACCACCTCATCCTTCTCCTTCTCCGCTTATTTTTCTCTCCCAAAACCAGCCAGTTACGTAGTGTGTCCTTACCCAGCGTTAATATTTGGGAACATTAATCTCCGGGGCCATATATCCCGAGCGTCTGCCTAGGCCTCTAAATGGACTTTACTCGGGAACTCATTAGTCGCCCCTTCAGCGCCCGTTTTTCTTGGCCTGTCCCCGAGGCTTTATGTATAGTGCGCTCTGCTAACGGGGAAAAGTTTTCATTTATCCCTTGTTTTATTGCCGTTTTGTGAGCCGTCCGTGTTGTGGGGTAATATCTCGCCTCCCTCGACGGCCGTGGATTCGTGTTATGACGTGTGTGCTGAGGGTAAACAGGGAAGAAAATATGTATTCAGCCGTGACGTATGACAGCGTGAGTCGCTGGATGGACGATGTGGTGCCTGGGAGACAGAAAGATGCTGCCACAGAGAGGGTTGATATAAGTATCGATCGTTTTTTGGTGGAAACGGTCGAAGTTTTACCGAAAACGATCGGGTTGCGGAAACGATCGGTTTTGTTTTGTAGAAACGGTCGGGGTTTTCGTAAACGCGGTCGAGGTTTTCTCAAAAACGATCGGCGTTTTCGTGAAAACGATCTGGGATTTTGTGGAAACGGTTGATATTTTAGCGAATTGTCGGGGTTTTCGCGAAAATTATCGTAGCTTTCGCGACGACGATTCAAGGTTTAGCGGAAAAGGTCAAGGTTTTCGTTTAGACGATCAGGGTTTTCGTGGAAACGGTCGTGTGTTTGCGAAATCGATCGCGGTTTTCGTGGCTTTAGTTTTCGACGTTGTTGTTGTTAAAGATTTACTCCTAGTATCACTAGGGGAATGGGCCCTTGTCCGAAGATGGCCCGCTAAGAGGGTAAAAATGTTCCCTCCCTGCGCCGGGGAGCACGGGCTTAGCGTAATGGCGGCCCGTAGGAGGGTGCCGACAGACCGACTCTATCGGCGATCGAAATCTAGCCGACCGAGTCGGTCTTTCGACGAGGACTGGCGTGTTTGATTTTCGACGGCCACCAGAGAGAGAGAGAGAGAGAGAGAGAGAGAGAGAGAGAGAGCGTGCGTGCGTGCGTGCGTGACGTCCCAGCGCATAACGGCGTCCCTTTCTGTCCTGACGTCTCCAAATATCCTACCACACCGCTGCTGCTCCCTTCCAACCACCTAGCGGCGAGTGTGTGAACGTGACGGCAGGCGTGTTGAGGCGTGTTGCATGTGTGTGGTGGTGGTGGCTTGGGTCGTGTGTGTGTGTGTGTGTGTGTGTGTGCTATTGTCTATTTGTCTGTCTGTGATTCTTGTCTGCTCGGTAGTCTTTATTGTCTTTAATGTTTGTGTCTGTCTTTTGGTCTGTATCTTGGCCTGTCTGTCTGTCTATTATTTGCCTGTCTGTCTGTCTGTCTGTCTCTCTCTCTCTCTCTCTCTCTCTCTCTCTCTCTCTCTCTCTCTCTCTCTCTCTCTCTCTCTCATCCGCTAAATCGGTCTACCATTGTTGTTTTATTTTCTTCGTCGTATTTTTGCCTCCAATCCCATTCACGTTCTTTTTTCCTGTATTTTCTGTTCTTTGCTTATTGCTTTTGCATCTACACCTTCAAGCCTTTTGTGTATTCGCTCTGTGTTTCTTTCTCTATCGCTATTTTTCCTCTAATTCTTTCACTTGTCTTTGTTTTATTCTGCATGTTTTAACTTCTCCCTCGCACGGCACACACACGCTTCTCCCTCTCGCTGTTTTTAATTTTCTACCTTTCACCTTTCCCCTCACCTTCCCTCCCTCCCCTCCTCGCCACCCTCCTGAGAGAGAAAGTTACCTGTCCCTTCAAGACATCAGAAAGGCTTGCTAAATCACGTCCAATATGTTTGAAGAATTTAATTAGAGGCTTAATTAACGAGAACCCCTGATCAGTTTTAAGGTAATTTTGTGTCATTCATGTTTGAGCGACTCATTATCCCCTCAGGTAAAAAGGCGCCCCCTTCACACACCTCCTCATTAGCTGCAGGTAAATTATCATGCGTGAATAACGGCGTGACAAGGGAAAGGAGTGAACAGGTGAACAGGTGAAGAAGGATCGAGCGCACGTCGTTATTGTTCCAGCGATTTACACACGACTGACTCATTATGGACAGGTAAGAGGGCATCAAAGGCAGGAGCAAGTACAGGAATTCTCGACTCTTGGATTATTGGCTCACAGGTGGCGCCACGCATGGACACACCGCGAGGTCGTGAATCATAGACGGCGAAGCGAGTCCCGCCACTGCCGCCACTCACACTAAAAGCCAAGACCATCAGGAGGTGAGTTGACCGCGCGATAACCACTCAGTCGTGCTCTCCAGTGGCCAATGGTCGCCTAGTGTATGACGCGTTCAATACGTGTGTGGAAAGCGGATCAGAAGGTGGTGGCGGAGGCAAGGGTCAGGGAGGGGTGCTGAAGGGGAAGGAGGTTGTGGTGGTGCGGGGTGGTCGGTCAGGTCGGGTTAGTGTTGCTGTGTCTCGAACTGTTCTTGGTCTTTTTCTTTTTGTATTACGGTCTTGTTTTGTTGTTGTTTTGTATGCTTCTTGTTTTTTTTATGCGTCTGCTGCTTGTTTATGGGAGAGAAGCAGGTCAAGTGTTTTTGATTAAGGTGTTAAATATTTAAGTCTCTGATTAACGTGTCTTTTTGTTATTTAACTTATATTTTTAAGAGTACATTTCTTGTGCCAATATATTCTGTTGTTTTAATAATCAATGCGTAAATTATTTTCCATTTTTATTATTCTTATATTTTTATGATTCAAATGTTTTTTGTCTAGTTTACACTTCATGAAGTATTCGTACTTTCACGAATCAATCCATAAATTCTTGTCATTAGTTGCGCTTGTCCAGTTGTATTCTTCAAATGGCGTTTTTCTTACAATGAACGCATCATATCTTGTCCTTTTTTAAAATACTCGTCATTTTTTATGACTCAAACTGTGTTCCTTCAAAGAGTTTAGGTTACACTACCCTCCTCTTGCCAATCAATGCACTACACAGTAAAGTTCAGACATTTCTTCTGCTTATAAATCTCTCGTTAGACTGTTTGTTGTTATGCTTAAAATGTTGTTCTTGGTGATGTGTCGAGTGCGTTCTGTTGAAGGTGTCGAGAAGGAGGCGAGCAAGACGAGACTTTGGTTGCACGGCTTGACTTGACTTGACTTGGTTTGGCTGGGCTTGGCTTGACTTGGCTTCGCTTGCTTGGGTTTGCATGATTAATGGTCATGCTAATCAAGCTCTGCGTCTCGTCTGATAAATTCATTAAACCTTCATTATTATATTCATGCTCTGCTGGGTACCGAGTGAGTGGATATTCTCTGTCTCTGTTTGTTCTCTCTCTCTCTCTCTCTCTCTCTCTCTCTCTCTCTCTCTCTCTCTCTCTCTCTCTCTCTCTCTCTCTCTCTCTCTCTCTCTCTCTCTCTCTCTCTCTCTCTCTCTCTCTCTCTCGTCGACTATTCCACCTCCTCACTCCATCATTTCAATTCATTCACCACCACTATCAAACCCCCTCCTCCTCCTCCTCCTCCTCCTCCTCCTGCACTGTTGACACGCCTCACGTAAGGGCGCCCCGATAACAGGAAGGAGGGAGCGATAAGTAAGAGATGAAGTGTCGGTAACTCTTGGCAGGGAGTGTGTTTACGTGCGGTCCAGCCCCGTGTCCTAAAAATTTGTTGTCCAGAGGTGTATTTAAATGCTCCAGTGCCCCAATTAGCGATAATTATAGAAGGTAATTACGCAAGATTCACAACGCACGCCAGTTCGCATATTAAGAGCTCTGGACCTCGCAATTTTTTTTTTTTTTTGAATATTATACGAAAAGGAAAGGTTGAAAAGAAAATGGGAAAATATTTGTTGTTGTGTTGCTGTGTTGTGTTTTTTTTTCTGGTGTGTGTGTGTGTGTGTGTGTGTGTGTGTGTGTGTGTGTGTGTGTGTGTGTGTGTGTGTTGTCTTTCGTGAAGGTATTTTTCCGTTATATTCAAGAGCTAGTTAACTGCCTTTTGCTTCTTTTTTTGTCTTTTTTTTGTTTTGTTTTTTGCTTCAATTATAACTTTTGAGATTGCAACGTTGATTATTTACTTATTTGTTTGTTTTTTGATACCGTGCTCCTCACTACTACTACTACTACTACTACTACTACTACTACTACTACTACTACTACTACTACTACTACTGTTTTCCCTGCACAACCCATTACAGTGAACATCTCTTACCTTTCCTCCCCTTCCTTTGTGTCCTTCCTTCCCTCCTCTCCATCTTGTCTCGCCGCTTTCCTCAACTTTTTCTAATCATTCACCGTGTTACATCAGCCTGTCTACTTACTGTCCATCACGGTCCTATTTTTTCCCTTCGCGCTCGCATCTTCCCGTCAGCCTCCCTCCCGCGTTATCGTCATTTTCCTCTCGTTTATCATGTTTCCCATTCACCTCCCGCCAGCCGTCTCGTTCCTCAAGTGCCCGCTTCCTCCTCGTCCTCTTCATCATATTTCCTCGTTCTCCCTCGTTCGTATTTTTTTTTTTACTTGTTTAGCTCTTTCTCCCATCCTTCCAGACTTCACTTCATTTTCATTATGTGCATCATTTTACTTTCTCGCCATTCCTCTCCTTCTCCTCCTCCTCCTCCTCTTCTTCCTCCTTCTCTTCATTGCTTCCTCTCGTGTCTCACCTCTCTTCCGCATTCTCTTCACCGTGAACCTCTTCAACCTCCGTCATGGCTTCTCTAATGAGCCACCTTACCTCATCCTTCACCTCCTCCTCCTCCTCTTCCTCCTCCTACACTTCCTCTTCCTGCATCCTTTTCCCCTCTTCTCGCCAGTTGATTTTTTTCCCTTTCCTCTTGGTCGCTCTACGGTCTTTCCCTGTCCTGCTTTTCCCTGCTCTTTTCCTGCCACCTCCTCTTACCTCCCTTCTAGCACTCACTCTGCTCCTCCTCCTTCCTATATTTCCCTCCTCCTCGCCTCTCACTTCCCAGTTTCTTGCCTCTTCCCTCCTTGGTCTCCTTTTGCTTTTCCCCATTCCTACAATCTCCCTGATCCTTCTCGTTCCCAAATATCTCTTTCCTCCTTCTTTCCCTTTTCCTTCTTGCTTTCACTCTTATTCTTCCTTCTTTCTTTTCCCTGCTCCTCGCCTCCCGCCTTCTTCCCATTTGCTTCCTGACTCTCCTCTATTACTCCCCCTTCCTTCATCTCCCTGTTCCTTCTCGTCTCCAGTTTCCTTCTGCCTCCTCCTCTCCCTTTCTCTCCTTGCTCTCACTCTGTTATTCCCCGCTTCCTACATCTCCCTGCTCCTCCTCGGCTTCCCTTTGCTTGCTTCTCTCTCCTCAAGGCCAGTTCAGCTCGCAGGGACGCACGTGGCACCCTGATGTGGTTACTGATTATCCGGCTTCAGCGTCCCCTGTGTCAGCTTGTCTTAACTTGACTGTATCTTGCTCGGTGGTGTTTGTGGTGCGTGTCCTCTGCCTAGCCTTGTGTGCAGGGGGTTGGTGGTCAAGGGGTTATATTCCTGTTGAGGCTTGTGTTGGGATTCGAGGGTGGGTGGGTGTGGGGATAGGTGGGTGTAGGTTTGTTTCCTGTTGAGGTATTTTAGCTTAAGGTAGGGAAGGCTTACTAGGGTCGTATTACAAGACATTTCGCAACCCAAGAACATATATTTGACAAGGCTTTCGTAGGAGTTGTAGGCATTTCCGGGAGTAGTTTTATGACCCTGTTGCTAGTCTGGCCCTTCCTCTGTACCGTGACCTGAAGAAACACTCATTAGAACCCGACTGACCCCCTCTTTGACCTTTAGAAATAGGTGATGTGTGAAGTGAAAATGTTTTGTAATACCGCCCTTATTAGTGTTGGAAAGAAAGGGGAGACGTCTGCATATTTAACACTATGTCTGTATTCTTGTGTATGGTTTCTGAGGCGTTGCTGCTTTAGACAAGTCAGGGGAATATGTTTGGTTATGTTTGGTGTAAGTTTATTTTGTTAAGGTGAAATCGAGGTATGTATGTCAGTCCTGGCTGTGAAGTTTGTGAAGTTTGGGAGCTGTACTTGTATGTGTTCAGCTCAGATTGACTTCAGTAGTTAGTCTATGATCACAACAACAACAACAACAATAATAATAATAATAATAATAATAATAATAATAATAATAATAATAATAATAATAATAATAATAATAATAATAATAATAATAATAATAATAATAACTCCATCTCCACGTGCCATGTATCCGTGCCATATGCAACCCTTCTAGCACCTAAGCTGTGGACGTAGATAAGGGCGCCACGGCCTTCCGCGGAAAAGTGACCTGGCGCCGGACCCACGTAACTTAACCTCAGGAGCCGCTAAGAAGACGTGCACTCAGTCCGCGCGTCCCGTAATGAATAGAGGACGGTGCTGCTGCTACTGCTGATGTCACTGCTGCTGCTTTGTTTTCTGGCGCATGAAGAGAAACAGGTGAAGGGGAGGGATGCGGATAAGAGACTGAGGGAGGAGGAGTTGAGGGATGATGATGATGATGAGGAGGAGGAGAGGTGAAAGTCCAAAGGTTAGGAAGGATACAATTATGTTATATTTACTCGTAACCAAAATTCAACTTCCAAATCAAGGAGACGAGATAGAAAACATCGGTCATATTGGAAGTGTTAGATAAAGAAGACAAGAAGTAATAAAGATCATTAAATAAGGTAGAAAACATCGATTATATTGGGAGTGTAAGATAAAAAGACAACAAGTAGTAAAAATCATTTCATAAGATACATATTTAGAGAAGGAAGGGCATATTCTTACCTTACATGTGCCAAGGATTCTGACGGTGAAAATAAGTAAAAGAGGGATTAAGGAAGAAAGATACTTAGCAGAGAGGAGAAGGGCTGAAGTAAGAGAAAAAGGAAGGGAGAAAAGAGGGAATATGATGGAATTGGGTAAGATGAAGGAAAAGGGAGAAATAGGAGTCGGAGATAAGGGAGTATAGTAAACAGAGAAAGGAATAAGAACAAAGGAAAGGGAAAAAAGAGGGAGTGTGAGGCGTTTAAGGGCAAAGAAAATGGGTAAAGGGAAGAAAGAGGAAAAAAACGGGAGTTGAAGGTAAAAGGGGACTGGTAAACCGAGATAGGAAAAAACAACAACCAGGAAAGAAAAGGTAGAAAAGAGGGACTGGGAGACATTTAAGGGTTATGGAATTAGGTAAGGGGAAGAACAATGGAGAAATGGGAATCGAAAGTAATGGAATATACAAGTAAACATGAGAAAATAGAAATAAAAGCCAAGGAATCGGAGAAAAGAGAAACTATGAGGCATTTAAGGGGACGGAATTAGGTCAGAGGGGTAAAGGGTCATAGGGTATAGTGAACTTCGCCCGAAGGATAGGTTAAGGGGCTATTACACTGGGCAAATTTTCCATGGATCTTCAGTCAAACCACGATATCCGCTGGCGTGGTTTTCATATTTCCGTGGGTTTCTGACGTGTCCACGATCTTCCAAAGCTACGTTAGATTTCACCGAAGGACGACGGTATTACTCACCATCATCATCAGCAACAATAACAAGAAACAAATGAGAACCAAGCTAGCGGAAATCGTGGTTTGACTGAAGATCCACGGAAAATTTGCCCAGTGTAATTGCCCCTTCATCCTACTTTTTTTGAGGGGTTGGAGGAAGGGGGGCGAGGGGGGGGTATGTTGGCTTGTGATGAAGGGTTGAGAGGCCGCCTAGGGATCCCTTTTGATGTTTATTTTCCTCACGTAATATTAATCCCGGGCTATCTGTGTATTCATCTCGGGGAGTTTGCTTTTAATTATAACCAAGGCTTTAGAGTTGGATTCCTTGCCGTCTAAGATCAACCATCCCACCACCACCACCACCAGCACCTCTCAGCACAACCACCACCACCACCTGTCACCACCACCACCACCACCACCACTACCCGAAACTGATTTCTCTTTTTGTCCACTCTACTCTATTTAGGAGCAGTTAGTGGCGGGCTTCTTTTTTCATATTGTTTTCTTTTTCTCTTTTTTTACGCTCTTGCACTGTCTCCTCTGCTGTAAAAAAAAAAAAAAAAGTCAGCTATCCCACCACCACCAACAACAACAACAACACTACCACGATCCCTCTAAAGCCAACCACCCCACCACCACCACCACCACCACCACTTCTCATCACCACCTCCCACCACTACTACTGCAACCACCACCACCTCTAACACCACCGCCACCATTACTGCCTTCCCAATACGAGGTCGCGTTCCGTCCCGTCGTGTTGCGTTGAATTTCGTTGCGTTGTGTTCTGTTGTAGTGAGTTGCTGTGTTCTGCTTTTTGCTCCGTGTTGCATTGGGCAGTGTTGCGTTGGTGTACGTTGTGTTGAGTTTCTGTATGTTGTGTTACGTTGTGTTGCTTTGTGTTGCGTTCCGTCATCACGTGTCACGACCAATGAACATTTTTTTTTTCCTCCTTTCCGGTGCTACTCAGGGACTTTGCCGTGTTGGGTCTCTCCGTCCTGTTTTTTTCTCCTGCTTCCATCGCGTGTTTCGTAGATGTTCCCGCTCATTGCGTCACACCAGCATCCAGTATTGCCCCGACGCCAGAGATGAAAAAAAAAAAAAAAAAAAAAAAAACCCCACCTCACCGAGACCCGTGTTAGGCGAGGCCGAACGAGGAGCGGCGGGACAGGCGAGGCTCAATCTTGGCCACAATAACTCCGCCACATGTTTTATGAGCGCGGGCTGCAGGTGGCGCTGAAGACTGTTGCTGTTACTGCGGGAGGAGGGGGGATAGATACATAGATAGATAGACAGACAGATAGACTGAGAGGGTGTGAGTCATTGATGTCATCCGAGGCTTCAACTAACTTTTTATTCAAGTAGCACCGTAGATGTCCTTTTGAGGCAGCTCTTGACACCTGAAGATCATCGCTAAGGGACTTACCTGTGTTCTAAGGAGGCAAGGAAAAGGGTCAATGGGGAGGAAGGTTGAGGAAAGGATGAGAAATAGGTGTTCGTGTCTGCAGTGCTCCCATCCTCTTCCCTAAGGATCTGGAGCAAGGGAGGAGGAGGAGAGGGAGGAAGGGAAGGAGAGGAAGTTTTAGTTGCGTGGCGGCGATGAGGAAGCGTGGATGGATGGAAGTGCAGGAGGAGGAGAGAAGTTTGTGACGGAGAGGAGGTTGTGGCGTCTATTAGAGGGAGGGAGGAGGCTGGAGGAGGAAAGTTGTTGAGGTGGGTGGGTGACCAGGCTGAGATGGGATGCTGCACGGAGGATGAGCGGACTGGGTGACGGTAGGGAAAGTGAGGGTGGTGAAGAGGCGGCGAGGGAGGAGGAGGAGGAGGGGGGGGGCAGTATATGAGGTGGGCGTGGGAGGGAGGGTGTGTGATCGCCTGCACCTCACTCTCACACACACTACCTGGCCGGCCCATACATCGGGACAGCTGTGGGGGATATTGAACTGGTTGCAGCGCGCGGCAACTGGGCTGGGCGGGAAGGTCGGCCGGATCAACAGTGTTCATTGTGAGTTTGGCTGAGGGAAAGCGGGGACGTGAGGCGCTCCTGCCGGTGCTGCTCTCGGTGTGAAGGATCCTCGCGCTACGTGGATGCTCCTACAGATCCTTTCGGGAACCCTTGTCGTCCCCGCCGTCTGATGCGCGTGGAAGTACGAGGCTCCCGCGTCCGGATGTGCTTTAGATAATTGAATAATAAAAAGATTGTTAGGTGAGATTTGGAAAAAAAGTGTGGTAGAGTGTGTGGTGGTTGTGGTGTATTGCAGAACTACTGAGTACCGACTGTCTGTCTGTCTGTCTCTCTCTGTCTCACTGGCTTGCTGTGAGGGCGGTGGTGGTGGTGGTGGCGGCGGTAGTGGTGGTGGTGGTGGTGGAGGGAGCGTGGCGGTGTACCTTGTCTGACCCACCCTCCGTATTCTTCGTCCAGGTAAGAACTCACCTGCCTGGCAACACTTGTAGCACACCTGTCTAGGGTAAACATCAGTCATCACAATGGGCTCAAGATGGAAGCAAATATTTTACATTATTTGATAAACACAACATGAATGCCGAGGTTGTTATTATTTGTATCCTGCCGAGGGTTGTTATTAACTATTTTCCTCGCGTCCGACTCTTTGGTATGTTTTCCTCCAGGTGTTTCTTTTTAATTAACGCGCTGGGGCTTATTTAATTAGACATGTAGAATTTTACTTCATACGATGTAATACTCGGTTATTAGACGCGCTCGCTCCCCGCCCGAGTAAAAGGTTATGCCTCGGAGGAATTAATGCTGAATGCAACCGACGAGAATTTATGGCGCACGCTTCGAGGGTGTATTATTTTGAAGCCGAGTTTTAAGAAGAGGAAGGAAGCGAAGGGGAGGAGGAGGCTTCTGCTGGAATTCAAATACCTTAACTTTTTCACCATTTTTTCCCTATTGTTGATGTAGGGGCTTCCACGCCTCTCACCTCTCCCCACGTCCTCTCCTTTCCCCTCACTCCTTTCTCTCCCCGCACGCCTCCATCACTCTTCCTCTCCCCTCCCCTCCATCCCTATATCACTGTTCCCTCCCTTCCACGCTACTCCCCCGCATCCTTTCCTAAGTCTCCCCCGCATTGCATTCCCTCCTTAATCACAGTGCTTCCCCTCTTGTCCCCTTCCTCCTACCTCTCCTCCTCCTCCTCCTCCTCCTCCTCTTCCTTCTACACCGAGCACCTGTGTTCTTATGTTAGTTTCTTTTCTTTTATTCCTTCATTTATTTTTTATTGTAAAGGTGGAGTTCAAAGGCATGATAGAAGGAGGAAGAATCTCAAAACACTTATTGCTCCTTAGAATAAATAAATAAAAGGGGTCGATTTAGGTTTGAGAGGTTTCTAAATACTTCTCTCTCGTTATACTCGTCTCCCTCACCTCCATCTCCTAGACCAGGGATTCTCAACCTTCCTCCATAATTTGCCCCCTCTACCTGATCTATTTCATCGTTTACGCCCTTAGAAAAAAATCATTGCAATCATAAAGGCACTGAAAATTTGAAGATAGGAAAACGTATCTATTATTTACCTTTTGCACAAAATATATTATACTTTGATAGAGAAATTATACAGGCCATTCATATCACAAAAAAAAATTATATTTATTCATACACAATTATTGCAGTTATTTACCCCATACCATTTAATTTTTTACCCCCAAGGGGTAAATTTACCCCTGGTTGAGAATCAGTGTCCTAGACGTTCTTCATTTGCCGTCTCTCCTTTTAAATGTTTCCTCGCCTTTTACGATTTCACCTCAGTTACCCCATCCACCCCGTCTTCTTCCTCCTCTCCTTGCCTTTTCTTTGAGAGTCGCGGCTCATCAAAACTTTAAAAACGGATCTTGCTGTTCCTCCCCCTCCCCCCACGCACTGGCAAGATCGAGAGTTTGCGGAAAATAGAGTTGGCAGCGAGGTAAACCGATTAACGATTGCTCCATACTGAGTGAAAAAATATTTGTAATGGAGTGGTATTTGCTTTCGCCAGTTGATTATTCGAGGGCATTTGGGCAAGACTTGCACTAATGGCTCCCACCTGCTCCTCGCCATTCGACTGATGAAGGAAATCTGAATACTTTTTTTCTTCTGGTAATGCATTTAGAATATTAAGAGCGTGTGTTATATTATTTTTTTATATTTTTTTTGCCTGGAGGATTCCTGATGTCGGCCATTTACTACGCATCAGATGTTACTGCCAGTGTCTGTTATTTATTACAGCGATTATAATTAGTTGCAGTTTCGTTCCTGTCTTTTTTTTATTTTTGCACTATTCGCACTCCTAAGATTACGTTGAATGAATACACGGCTTTCTAATGAAGTAAAGGTAATTGTTATACGCATTTTACCTCCCATTTTTTTATATTCTAAGGTCATATTTATCAGTTTTCACAAAGTCATGGACGTATTTCGACTCTTAATTTGCGTTTTGTAGTTCATTTATTATTCTTTCACCAACCTTTCCAAACGAGAATCTTGTATTTCCTCGGTAATTTTTTTTAGATTTCGTAAAATATTGAACGTAATTTTCACTCTCAATATGCGTTTTGTATTTTCATTATTCTTTCGTTTACTAACCTCACCGGAGAAACAGAACGTATACCAAGCTACCTAATGTCGTAAAGGTGACTCCTACCAGTGTATTACCTTCTATTCTAATCCACGGTCTGAGGAAGATAAATGTCCGCGCATCTTGTATTTCCTCGACTTCCTTCCCTCGACGCCCGGACGCAAGGATTTAATGTCTAAATCGCAGCGGAGAAAAATTTTGGAGCCATCTAGTGAAGCGGAACCGAAAAATACCGTTCTGAAGGATTTAGTGGAGCGGCTGCAAACTTTTAGCTCAGCCTTGGATTAGTTTTTAATCCTAACTCTCACTCCCACCTGTAAACTGTTGATTGCAGGTACGCATGTGTGGGGAGAGAGAGAGAGAGAGAGAGAGAGAGAGAGAGAGAGAGAGAGAGAGAGAGAGAGAGAGAGAGAGAGAGAGAGAGAGAGAGATTATAGTCGGGCGGACAGGCACATACGTAGTAACTTTAACACACACACACACACACACACACACACACATTCACACACACCTAACCTAACCTAACCTAACCTAACCTAACCTAACCTGACCCAACCTAACCTAACACACACAGACACACACACACACACATATATATATATATATATATATATATATATATATATATATATATATATATATATATATATATATATATACACACACACACACACACACACACACACACACACACACACACACACACACACACACACACACACACACACATTCACACACACCTAACCTAACCTAACCTAACCTTACCCAACCTGACCCAACCTAACTCAACCTACACACACACACACACACACACACACACACACACACACACACACACACACACACACAGGCCAGAGAAGTCATTTGAGGATTAGGATTTCCCTCTCCCCGAATCATATAATCGGGAGACATTCGCATGATGGCCGCAATTAAGAAGCAAATCTTAAAACAAGGAAGCCACTAAACACCTTAATAGCCGTGAATCAGGTGGCCATTTTCCGCGCCTTAATTTTTCCGCCAGGTGATCACAGGTGGACGGCGGGGCGTTTTACCTGCGTCACTTAGGTCCCAGGTTCGATTCCCGCTCCCTCTTCCCCTCTCTCTCCTTCCCTTCTACATTGTGTCATATGTCTGGGTTCCCTCGTGCTCGTCCTTGGCCTTGTGTCTTCTCCATTTGGGTTTTTCAATATTTTATGTCTCTCTCTCTCTCTCTCTCTCGCTCTCTCGTTCTCACCTTTCAGATCTTCGTGTAAATTTTATCGGGCATCACTGATTTTCCTTTTTTTTCCATTAATTTATCCAGTGTTCTTCGTGTTCCTTCTTCGTTATTCTTATTTACACTTTATTTCCGATTCTCGCTTTCTTCTTCTTTCGTTTTTGAGGTGTTATTTTTAGCTCTTCTATGTAAACTATTTGCATCACTGATTTTCCTTTTTTTTCCATTAATTTATCCAGTGTTCCTAGTAGTCCTTCTTCGTTATTCTTATTTACACTTTATTTCTGATTCTCGCTTTCTTCTTCTTTCGTTTTTGAGGTGTTATTTTTAGCCCTTCTATATAAACAATTTGCATCACTGATTTTACTTTTTTTCTATTGATTTATTCAGTGTTCTTCGTGTTCCTTCTTCGCTATTCTTATTTACATCTTATTTCTGATTCTCGCTTTCTTCTTCTTTCGTTTTTGAGGTGTTAATTTTAGCCCTCTCTACACTCTTTGCATTACTGATTCTTCTTTTTTCTCCACTGATTTCTCCAGTTCTCTTCGCGTTCCTTCTTCGTTATTCTTATTTACATTTTATTTCTGATTTTCGCTTCTTTTTCTATTTTTGTGGTGTTATTTTTTACTCCTGTGTAAGTCTGCATCACTGAATTTTCTTTTTTCTCCTTTGATTTATCTAGCACTCTTCATATTCTTTCTTTCTTATCCTTATTTATATTTTACATTTCTGATTCTCCTTTTTTTTTTCACAACAAAGGAAGGAGCTCAAAGGCAACAAAAAGATAATGTAGAATAAAAAGCCCGCTAATCACTGCTCCTATAAAAGACGAAGTAAAGAGTAGCCAAAAGAGAGGTCAGTTTCGGGTCTATTTCGCTTGCCTTCCTCCTTTTTGGGTTCTCTATTCTTCGTATCCTTATGTACCTTATTCTTGCACTTTTGGTTCTTCCCTTTGTCAACTTTATGCAGTCTGTTCTTTCTGGCTCGTCTCCTTTACCCTCTTGTGTACTTTAACTTTGATTCGTTTGTTTTTATTTATTTTTCTCCTGTTCTCTTTTTAGCCATTCATCGCTACCATTTACACTTTACACTTCTGATTTTCTCTTACCCTTCGTTTTTATCCAGTGCTCTTTCTATCTCCTTTTTCTTGCCTTTGTTTGTACATGTTACATTTCTGATTTTTATTTTTCTCTTTCCTTTCTCGCTCTACTTCAGATAATAATACACATAATAATTTAGCACATCTTATTTCCATTTTTTTCCTTTCGTATAATTTGTTCTTTATTGCCGTTTATATTTTTTTTAGTTTACGTTTATGTGTATTTGTGTGTGTGTGTGTGTGTGTGTGTGTGTGTGTGTGTGTGTGTGTGTATTTAGTGTAAGTGGATTTACTCTCATATGTCTGTTCGTTTGTTTGTACATGTACTTAGATTTTACGCCTACATGTGTTATCCTAATCTGTGTATGTGTGTGTGTATGTGTGTGTGTGTGTGTGTGTGTGTGTGTGTGTGTGTGTGTGTGTGTGTGATAAGTGAGTTTCTGCTTTAAAATGGAGACACATGGCTATCAGATTCTCTCTCTCTCTCTCTCTCTCTCTCTCTCTCTCTCTCTCTCTCTCTCTCTCTCTCTCTCTCTCTCTCTCTCTCTCTCTCTC
Organism: Eriocheir sinensis; assembly: GCF_024679095.1. Taxonomy (NCBI): domain Eukaryota; kingdom Metazoa; phylum Arthropoda; class Malacostraca; order Decapoda; family Varunidae; genus Eriocheir; species Eriocheir sinensis. The sequence continues at coordinate 19,319,231 of NC_066526.1, read as the reverse complement.
TCTCTCTCTCTCTCTCTCTCTCTCTCTCTCTCTCTCTCTCTCTCTCTCTCTTTCCACCCCCCCCCCCCCCACTCGTCGCACATGTGGCCTCGTTTGCTGATCCTTTTGTGCTCTGTGTTAGCGTGTAAATAAGTCACTCTCGCGGCGCCAGGAATTAAGAAACGGGGAGGAGGAGGCTCTCGAGGAGGGGACGGGAGGGAGGGTGACGCGGGGGACGAGAGTGGTGCGAGGCAGGACAGAAAAATGATGTCTGGCTGAAGAGGAGAGACGGTTGGATGTTCACGTGTAGCAAAGTTTGTGAGTAGATAGATGGACAGATAAATAAATAAGTAGATAGGTAGATAATTAGATAGGTAAATATTGATAGATAGGTAAATATTGATAGATAAATAGATAATAGGTACATAAATAGATAGGTAGATTGGTAGATAGAGACGAAAAGATAAACATATTAAAAAAATGGACTTGGGAAGACGAAAAAACAACAATATGAAAGAAAACTCAAGGAAACGCAATCAATAGAAAGAAAATATGATGAAGATACGGAAATGGGAAGGATAACTAGAATACCAGAAGAGGAAAATGCAGAAAAATGTCCATAATGAAAGAAAAAGAACGGAAATTTAAAAGGACAAATAAATAAGAGAAGGATAATCATATATATACAAAAAAAAAGAAAAACAAAAAAAAATAATATAAATAAACACACAAAAAATAACAATGAAAATATCCATGACGGGCCGGATGAGGTGCTTGGGCAGGAGGCAACCCTCGTTTCCATGGGAGCGGCGGCGGCGGCGGCACTTTTTCACGCGGCACTTAATCAAGGGAATTTTTTGGTTCGTTGGATACATTGATGATCGAGAGGAAAAAAATATGCGAGTAGGATAAAGCTTATTCAGGGGATTGCCGCGGCGGGATGATGAAAGGACTGCATATGTGTGTCTGCGTGTGTGTGTGTGTGTGTGTGTGTGTGTGTGTGTGTAGATGATGAGAGAGAGAGAGAGAGAGAGAGAGATGCAAGCATACCCTGACAAAAACATAGATCATCCGGTTTTTTTTAATTTTCCTTGGTCATATGCACTTTGTCAACCCATAGAGAGAGTGAGAGACCCAGACAAATATAGACAGACAGACAGACGGGTATAGACAGACTGACAGAGAGGCAAGTAAACCCCAACAGACAGACAGGCAGACAGACAGCGAGCGTGCAGTTTTTTTCATTTCCGTCGGTCATATGCACTTTGTCGACCTATGGATTGAGTGCAGATTGTCTCTCGTGTTAACTGACAAAGCGATTGCTCCATGTTTTGTTTGTGTTTCCCCAGCAACATTTTTTTTCACGAAGTTGATGATTTTTTTTATATTGTCCAACAGTCCCCACCACATGTAGGTACACTCACACACCTGCGCACACACACACACACACACACACACACACACACACACACACACACACACACACACACCAAAAAACAAAAACAATATAGTTCACAATAATACACATTGGTCGTGGCCGCAATATGAAAAAAAAAGGATTATCGTATTTTAAATGTTTGTTTTATCGCGTGTTTTTTGGCGATTGTTACAATTATTCGTAGTCAAATGGAAGCTTTTTGCCTATGACTTTCTGCTTTCTTGATTTTTTTCAGTTTTTGTTTAATTTAACTTTTCATTATACATTGATCCCTTTTAATGCCATGTTCTTTTGCACCCATCGTCGAACTTGCTGCATGATCCCCCTTTTTTTGGTAACTGAGTTTTTGTCAATGTTTTTCTTTTCTCAATTCAAGTAAATTATTTTTGTCATGTAACGAAGAGTGTTTGGATTCCTGGCATGCAACTTTTCCTTACACTGTTCTATAGCGTCACTCTGTTGTAGTTATTTTCGGTTTTTTATCAATTTTCTTCGTCATTCTGTCCTTTTTCTGCCTCATCTCAGGTTTATGCACTTTTGATATTCCTTATTACACTTTGACATTACATTAAGATATCGTCACTCATTCCTTTTCATTATCGGATTTGTTTTCATTTTTTTTTTCGCCATTCTGTTCCTTTTCTTTCTCTTTTCAGGTTTAAGGAGCTCTGAAATATGGGCGTATCTGTATCGTCATTGTGTTCCGTGTGTACCTCTTCATGTCTTTTTTTTTAGCAAAGGAAGCAACAGAACGGCAAAAAACAAAATACCCCCCTCCAAAAAGAAAAAAAAAGACCGCTAATCACTGGTCGTATCAAAGAGAATGGAATAGCATGGCCTCTGATGTACGAGCGTGTCTGCATGGGGAGGAAGATTTTAATGCCCCAGTCGTTCCCTCAGTCACGTGTCCCCTCACAGCCAACATTAAGCGCGTGGTGTGACTGGCAACGGTTCACGATTTAGGGGGAGAAAGTACCGGAGATGAGGTCAACCTGTAATCATGAATCCACGTGCGTCGAGTAACCACTTGGCTAATCGCCTCTTTAATTGCTTAGGTAATTAATCGACTGTTGATGTGTCCCGTAATTTCCCTAATCACCTTGCTAATCGTGTGTACAATTGCTGTGTCTTGTACGGCGTGTTCAGTTCTCAATCACTTTTAATTTGGTGCTTTTTTTAGATACGTGATCAGTAAAGTGTTTGTATTTTTTTTTTATATCAAAGCATGCGGCTCAAGGGCAACAAAAAGAGTACAAAAAAAGCCCGCTACTCGCCGCTTCCACAAAAGTAAAAAGTAATAAGTAGCCAAAAGGGTGGTCAAATTCGGGTGGAGAGGTGTCTTGATACTTATTAACTTGATACTTACTTAACAGGTGTATACAAGGCCTTAAGTACACTCGAATGGTCTTGTTTCTGTGTCGCAATGTACAAAGTTCGCCCTCTTGGTTGAGTGTATTTATATGTTTCCTCACTTTAATTCGACGTTTTTTTTTTACTTGATTAGCTAGGTCTGTGTTTTTACCTTGTTGTATTAACTTAACTGTCGTGTACAAGGTCTGAGCTACACTCGCATGGTCGTGTCTGTGTTGCAATGTATATAGTTCGTCTTGTTTCATCACTTTAATTCGACGTTTTTTTTTTTTTTACATGATTAGTTAGGTCTATGTTCTTACCTTGTTGTATTTACTTAACTGCCGTATACAAGGTCTGAGCTACACTCGCATGGTCGTGTCTGTGTTGCAATGTACATAGTTCGCCCTGTTGCATCATTTTAATTTGACGTCTTTTTTACATGATCAGTTTGGTGTATGTATTATTCTGTTGTATTTATTGTCGTATGCAGACTCGTCCTGTTCTTCACCTCAGTTCGCTCCATCATTCTTTACCCATTTTTCTCGTGTTAAGTTATCCCCGTGTCTCTATTTTCCTCCTTCCCGTCTTATTTCCTCTTGTTTATCTATTTTCCTACCTTCTCTCGTGTCTCCGTAGTGCAAGGATATATTTTTTTGTCTTCTTGGTTGAGCGCATTCATATGTTTCCCGTTAGTGTCCTTCTCTCCTCGGCGCTATGCATAACTGATATAAGCTTTGCCTTCAAGTTCTTGTATGATAAGAAAAACAACATTGATTATTATATTTGAGGTGCGTGGTTTATTTATGTTATTGTTTGTGGACTATTGGAGTGTTTGTTTGCGTGATATTTTATTTCTTCTGAACTAGACTTGAACTTAGAATCCATAAACGTATCGCATTCTTCTTTTTTCAGTTATTTTCCTTTTATTTACTTTTCTTGTTTTCTCACTTTTCTTCCCTTTGGTGGTTTCCTCATCATTCCCTGCACATATTTTTTTTTCTTGTGTCAGATTGTAATTCTCTGTTGCCTTTACTCTTCTCCCTCTGCCCATCTGCTCACCTTTCTGTTATTTGCGTTTTGTCATTATTTTCTTATTTTCTTACTTCTCATCATTTCGTTTCATCTTTTTATACTCACTAATGTTCTCGTGTTAAATCATCGTCCTGTCTGTCTTTACTCTTCTTCCTCTGTCCATTACCTCACCCTTCTGTATTTGCTTTTTCTGTTATTTTTTTTTCTCTCACTTTTCTTTCCATCAGTTCGTTTGTTCATTTTTTGTCCGTTTTTGTTCTCGCGTCAAGTCATCCTCCTGTCTCTATTTTCCTCCTTCTTTCCATTATCTCGCCTTTCACTTGTTTATCTTTTCTGTTCGTTCCTTATTTTATCATTTTCCTTTATTTCTTAACCATTTTTATTCTCCTGTTGTCATCCTTTTGTCTTTATATCCTTCTATGTCCTCCTCTTTTTCTTCCATCAGCTCACCTTTCTATTGCTTACCATTTCAGTTAATCTCCTTTTTATCTTCCTTTTCTTCCCATCAGTTTGTTTCATCCTTTCGTTCCCATTTTTTTCATTCTTCTCTCAAGTCACCCTCCTGTCTTTATTTCACTCCTCTCCTTCCTCCCATCAGCTGACCTTTCTATTGCTTACCATTTCAATTAATCTCCTTTTTATCTTCCTTTTCTTCCCATCAGTTTGTTTTATCCTTTCGTTCCCATTTATTTTATTCTCCTCCTAATATTTTTTTTTGTATTGGTGAACACTACATTGTACCTGCCGCTTCCCCGGACAAGTCACTGGGGACCTGTCTGTAGGAGGCGAGGAGGAAGAGGAAGAGGAAGAGGAGAGGAGCGTCACCCCCCTGTCTTTATTTCACTCCTCTCCTCCTCCCATCAGCTCACCTTCCCATACACTCGTCATCCTAAGAACACTAACTCACTCCTGGCCTCACCTGTGCTAAGCTTGGCGAGCACCTGTTGTTCCCTTACCGGCGTGTTCAGTACCTGCGAGTGTGGCGCTGGAAAATAGCGTAGCCTTTAATATTTTACAACTCAACCTGTTGCTTTTGTGCTGTAATTGTCCCTTTTTGTCCAGTGTTCAGCTTTTTTTTTGTTGTTGTGGTGGATTTACTTTTTTTTTGTTTCCCCTCGTTCTTTGTTTTGTTTTTGTTGGGATTTAGCATTTGTTTTTTCGGGAGCGTTTTGTCTGGTGGAAATCTTTTTAGTCATTCGGTTCGTGGTTTGAGTTGCGTTTTTTTTATTTTTTTTTTATTGTATGAGGTTGAGGATTTTGTTCTCGAGTATTTGTTTTATATGTAGAGTGGCGTTAACTTTTCCCTCTGTGTGTTTTCTTGTTTCATTGTCAATCTTTCAGCCAATCCGTTAGTGGTTTGTGTTCCGTATTTTTTGTTCTTTTTTTCTTGTAAGATGTTCTGGATTTTGTTGATGAGTGTTTGTTGTGTTCGTAGGGCAATGTTAAGCTTTTCTCTCTATGCGTTTTCGTCTTGTTTCATTTTAAATCACTCAATCACTCATTTACGTTGCGTGTTGTATTTTCTTTTTCTAGTATGAGGGTTAGGATTTCGTTCTTAAGTAGTTTGTTATATACGTAAGGGCTGTGTTAACTTTTTCTCTCTCCGTGCGTTTCTTGTTGTTTCGTCCGTGTGTTTTTTCGTGTGTGTGTGCAAATATTTTCACCGCAGTCCATTTGCTAGCGTGGCTTCGGTAATGCAGTTCTTGTACAAAAAATATGTTCCTGAAAGCTGCTGAAATATGAGTATGGAAGGGTTGTCATTATTCTCTCTCTCTCTCTCTCTCTCTCTCTCTCTCTCTCTCTCTCTCTCTCTCTCTCTCTCTCTCTCTCTCTCTCTCTCTCTCTCTCTCTCTCTCTCTCTCTCTCTCTCTCTCTCTCTCTCTAACACACACACACACACACACACACACACACACACACACACACACAATACCCTCCCTTCCTCACCGCACGAAAACTCACCAACTTAGACATTCCGAGTCAAATATTTATCCGTCTTTATAACTTACGAGGCTGTGACGTCATCTCCATCGAAGAAGAGTCTTTTTTACCTGTCTGTTAGCAGGTGGACAGGTGGTGTTTAGGTTCGTCTGCCGTTTGTTCGTCCGTCAGTTTTATTCAGTTTTCGTCCGCGATGATTTTTTTACGTGTCCCTGTCAGTCAGATGTCCTGCTAACACGTCTTTATTATATAGGTTATCGAAAGTTGTGGACTTAAGAGTAAAGATAAATTGCCCAAGTGTATTTCGGTGTTCGTTCCCTCGTGATTGACTATAAAACACACAAATGTCATAATGGCGAAATCAGACTTTTGTTTTTTACGTGCCAGCCTATAGCGCCAGTAGGCTTTCTTGAGGGGCCTGGATGGCAGTCGGCCCCAGCCCGTTATGGCGTAGGCAAGTGTTTTTTATAGTGGCGCCATCTTTGTCTTGGCTCATGCTGCCCCACGGAGCTCGTTCTTGATCCATTTGGACGGTTTCCTCTAGAGTCCGGGTTGATGGTGGTCTTCAGGACAGCATGTGGGTAGTCTTAGGCCACTCGGCGGTGACTGAAAAATCCCAGGTGGTAGCGGCGGATTCGAACCCGCGTCGTCCATCACACGGTGAATGCGGGGCCAGCACGCTAACCACTCAGCCACCGTCTGCGTTGAGTATAGAAATCAGGGTAAGAGTGCATGGCTATATTACCTAAGTGTATCATGGTGTTCCTTTGAGATTATTTTACTAGAGAGCACACGCGGGAAGAATGCATATGTGTTAGCTGATTGTAGGTGATAGTAAGATATTTAGGTATAGTAAATCTGAATTTCTTTTGCTTACCATTACGTTTCCTCATGCAAGTGTACGTTGATTGTAGGACACTGCAAGATTTTAAGGTAAGAGTGACTTAATTACTTAATCTTACTTAACCATTAATCTTGTGTTCTCTCATGATTCTTGTTTCCGTTGTGATGTTTCCCTTCATGAGTATTGATCCCCTGGCCGCGAGATGACAAAGAACCAAGTAAAATACGCGAGAAGGCATTTGTGGTTATGTTATTATGAAGCGCATGTGTCGTACCTGTCATTGTTCAGCCTACTAAGGTGTTCAAGGATTTTAGTTTTACTGTTAAAGGTCAGGATATGAGTACTATTGTGAGGATGTGCAGAAGTTTGTGAAATAAAGGTGAGGTGAGGGATTGCTGTTGGGCGCGTGGGCAGGTGTTGCACGATGGACGGGAGATGGGAAGTATAAGGGATTGCGGCTGAGTGATTAATGGAAAGGTTTAACCGAGCCCTAAAAAAAAAAAAAAAAAGAAAAAAATCTTAATTCACGGAAACCATTTCATAATATATATCGCATTCAATTATCAGTTTTTTTGCATCATCTCTTGTTTGGTTTATTATACGGCAAAAATGTGGCGCAAATCGCTGGTATAAAGCCACAAATTAATTGGGCCCGTCGCTGCTACCGGGTTAAAGAAGGTGAAATATACAGAGAGTTGGATACAATTTTTTTTTACAGCAAAGGAGACAGCACAAGGGCACACAAAAAAGGAAACAATAAAAAAAAGCCCGCTATTTGCTGCTCCTGTAAAGAATCTCGATATGTATTGCTTGCCACATGATAGATTAAATTTAAGTACTCGTTTTTTTCCTAATCTGCCCACATACACACATAACACAGCGCTTTTGGGTGTTAGCTTGCTGATTTGTAAAGTGCTCCATTGCTTAAAATACGAAGAGAAAAAAAATGTTAAATATATGTAGATAAAGACTAAGCCACTGACAGACCCCAGAGAGAAAGAGAGAGCGGAGAGGACACTGAAAAAATAAAGGATCAAAACTTCAGTCGCATTCCTTCTCCCTGGAAATCGTGAGCACCTGTCAAGTGTTTTTCCTACCTCAGTATTTAATTATCCATGTCATAACTTTGCATTACTTTTGACAGGTTTTTGACTCAGTGCCATAATTACTGAGGGTTGAAATTGATAAGATGTCGCATAATTGTTACCGCCGTCTGTTATTCGCTGACAAGATTTGACTGGGCAGAGATACGATCATGTGTGGCTAATTTGCGACGACTTCGTAATTAAAAGCTGTGTATGATAGTCGTGTATCTATTTGTTTTGCAGAAAGGTGGATGGCAACTACAAATATCGCTCGTTAGAAAATATATGAAGATCCTGCCACATACATATTTATATATTAATCAATTCCCATGTCGTGCATTGTCAGTGAAGATGGATGTGCAGGAAACAAAAACAAAGGCCAACAAAAAGGTAAAGATGGGTAGATGCATTCATTAATTCACTTTATATATTGTGCGTTTGTGTTGTCTTGAGCGTCCCTAACATGGCGTGCCGGGCGTGTATGGGCGTGGGTTAACGAGCTCCTTGCCGGCCCCATGTCCCGCCTGACACCGAGACGCACATTGACAGCCGCGGGTAATGGGCGCCACTTGATTACTGTGGACTGGGGCAGCGTGGGCGGGGAGGGCACGAGCAGCAAGCCCTGATCACCCAGACGTAAGGATGGCTGGGCGTTCCACCCTCCACGCGGAGACACGAAAGAGTACACACGGGAAGAGAAAACAATAAGTAAAGGAATGGAAGTTAACATCGACATCTCTGGGTTCTTGGGGTTAAAGATAGTATAGGTGCAGTACTCCTGTGAATGTTCTGCTATAGAAGACAAGATATATACACGACTTGCCCCTCGCAATATATGTAATGATGATAATGAATAAATAAATAAAGAAATAATAATGAATGATAAACAAAGAAATAAATAATGGATAAATATGCACTCTTTGCTTAACATGACTAGGGGCTTTTTTTGTCCTTGTTTTTCCTTGAGCTGCTTCCGTTGCTGTAAAAAAAATAAGAAATGTGGGAAGCAAAGAGAAAACAATAGACACTTCTTTACTGCAGCCTCAAGGCAAAAAAGGCAAAACTAAGCATCTTCATCTCAGTCATCTTCATTTCAGTCATCTTCATCTCAGTCACCTTCATCTCAGTCATCTTCATCTCAGTCATCTTCATCTCCGTCATCTTCATCTCAGTCATCTTCATCTCAGTCATCTTCATCTCAGTCATCTTCATCTCAGTCATCTTCATCTCCGTCATCTTCATCTCAGTCATCTTCATCTCAGTCACTTTCATCTCCGTCATCTTCATCTCAGTCATCTTCATCTCAGTCATCTTCATCTCAGTCATCTTCATCTCAATCATCTTCATCTCAGTCATCTTCATCTCAGTCACCTTCATCTCAGTCACCTTCATCTCAGTCATCTTCATCTCAGTCATCTTCATCTCAGTCATCTTCATCTCAGTCATCTTCATCTCAGTCATCTTCATCTCAGTCACCTTCATCTCAGTCATCTTCATCACCGTCATCTTCATGTCAGTCATCTTCATCTCAGTCATCTTCATCTCAGTCATCTTCATCTCCGTCATCTTCATCTCAGTCATCTTCATCTCCGTCATCTTCATCTCAGTCATCTTCATCTCAGTCATCTTCATCTCCGTCATCTTCATCTCCGTCATCTTCATCTCAGTCATCTTCATCTCAGTCATCTTCATCTCCGTCATCTTCATCTCAGTCATCTTCATCTCAGTCATCTTCATCTCAGTCATCTTCATCTCAGTCATCTTCATCTCAGTCATCTTCATCTCAGTCATCTTCATCTCAGTCATCTTCATCTCAGTCATCTTCATCTCAGTCATCTTCATCTCAGTCATATGGGGGTTGGCGTCGGTATCCTTCACACACGCGATACTCTCGGTGCAAGGCTTGTTAGTAGAGCAAAACAAAGGCACAATTATGAGTATCCCGACGCGCGTCACTCAATCAGAGGTGGGTGGATGCCTTGCCACGCCACGCCAGGTACACGCCGCGCTCACCTGTCACACGTACAACACGGACAGGTAACTATTTTTCTTTCTCGATGTCACTTCAGGTTTACCCCGCCATGGATAGTAGAAACCAGTGCTCCTCTCCTACTCCCTCGGTTCTTAATAGCCCAAAGTGTGTATTAGGGATGAGCTCAGGTAGAAAAGGTAACAGAAAAGAATGTAGGTAAAAAAAAAAGGAGTGTGAACAGAATAGACGTCCCTGAAGTTTTACCCGCCATGAATAGTGAAATCAGTAATCTTCCGCTACATCCCTAGTCCGTAGTAGGGCAGAACGTGTATTACGGATAAGCTCAGGTAGGACAGGTGACAAGGAAACGAAGGTACGCAATAAAAAAGACAAGCGTGAAGAGAATAGAAGAAATAAGAGGAAGGATAAAAAAGCATTTGTTAGGGAGGAAGAGGAGGCGGGAGAGGGGAGGGAGAGGGAGATTGTTAGGTGGGAAAGGTGACAGAGAGAAGACTGTAGATGAAAAAGAAGACAAGTGTGAACAGAATAGAAGAAACAAGAAAGGATAAAAAAAATATCTGTGAGGGAGGTGGAGAAGGAGGAGGAGGTGAGAAAGGGAAATTGGTCGATAGAAAAGGTGACATTGGTAAAAAAAAAGACATGTGAACAGAATACAAGAAACAAGAGAAAAGATAAAAAAAAATGTGAGGGAGGAGACGAGGCTGGAGAGGGGGTGGGAGAGGGAGATTGTTAGGACGAGTGAGGGAGGGAGAGAGAGGGCTGGAGGGAGGAAGAGGAGGTAAAAGAGGGGGCGGTCCTACCTACACACCTCCGCAACAAAGGCCGCTGATGAATGGCCGGAGAAACAAGCCCGTAACGAGGGGGCCGCGACGCCCGACCCTCGCTCCCACCTGTAAATGGTCCTCAGCAAGATTTATCGTCATATTGAATTGCGTTGAATTAAATTAATCAGAGGCGTCAGGGCGGTTTGTTTATTTCTGTGAGTGTTTCCATGCGTCGCCTCTTTTAATACTCTCTGTTTTTCTTGCTTTTTTTTCATTTTAATCCTCTACATTCCTCTTCTTTTTCCAGTCTTCTCTGCTTTTTTATTTCATTTTTTCCTCTCCTCTTTTTCCCCTCTTTTTTTCCTGCTCTTCTCTAATCTTCTCCTTTCCTCTTGTTCCTCTATTCTTTCTTTTCTCCTCTCCTTTAATCTTCTTTTTCCTCTCCTCTCTCTTCTTTTATCTCGTTTATCTTTTATTTTTCCTCTTTTTCTGTTCTTTCTTTATTATCCTCTCCTTTCCTCTTCTTCTTCATCTCCGCTTTACTTTTCTTTCTCTTCTCCTCTCCTCTTCATTTTTCTTTCCTCTCTTTTCTGTTCTTCTTTAGTTTCTCCTCTATTGTCCACTTTTCTCTCCTCTTCCCCTCTTTTCTTTCCCTTCCCTTCCACTCTTCTCTCCTCCTCCTCATCTCTCTCTTCTCCTCTCCTTTATCATATCCCACAAAGAATACCTGTCTGTCTCTTTGTCTGTTTGTCTCCGGTATTGTCTTTTTGTCTGTCTGTCCTTCTTTGTCTTTAATTTTTCCTTCTCTTTGATTTGCGTTTGTCTCGCGTGTGATTGATTTCTTCTTGTGTTTTCGTTTACTTCTTGTCCGTTTCTTGTACCAATATGTTTAGAATTTTTACTCTGTCTTATGTGTGTTTCTGTGTGTGTATGTGTGTGTACGTGTGTTTGTGTATATCTGTCTGTCTACCTGTGTCTCTTTCTCTCGTTCTCGCTCGCGCTCTCAGGTAGACACAGAAGAGTTTGCATCTTCAACTTTTTCCTCCCTTCGGCGGTGAAAGTTTACCCAGTAATGTTTCCCTCTCGGATGGCACTGTGCACCTGATGTCTCCATTCATTCTTCTTCATCGTCCTCCCACTGCGCCGTGAACTTCAATTTCTCGTTTATTTCACATGTAGAGGCATTAATCCATCTATTCTTCCTTTTCTAATTTATTTTCGAGCTTCACTTTCTCTCTCAAGTTGAGTACCAAAACGTCCTCGTCCTCCTGAGATACATTGTGGAAGGTCGGGAGGGTGTGGAGGAAAAAAGACTCGGCGTTGTGACTGATTCAAATACGACAGAAGGGAAGGAGAGGGGAAGGACGGGGCGCGTGGGGACTTCTGGGAGCGGGAGAGTAATGGCCTACGCGAGAGGGAAGAATCAGAAGTGAGTGAGAGGAAGAGTGAAGGGCAAGGATACAATAGGGTGAGAGCGAGGGGAAACATATGGGCAAGAAGGAGAGTCATGAGGGAATAAGATGGAATGGAAAGTGAGTGAGGGGACAAATAGGGCGGGTGGGCCAACAGGGGAGGGGGGGGGACTTACAAGTGGATAAAACGAGGACGAGTGATGGAGGAGACAAGAGTGGGAAGGGAAGTGGACGAGGGGAGCGAGGGGAGGGAGCAAGAGGACAAGGAAGTAAGTCGACTTATCTGAAATTGAATCTGTAAATTGGCAGTGATTTCGACCGCCTCTCCTGCACACCGGCGGGCGCTGCCTCCTCCCGTTATTGGATCAAGGGCGTCCAGATGAAAATCAATTCACGGCAGATTCTTTCCGGAAGTGAGATGGAATATTGACTTAGTAATCAGGGAGGCGAAGTTTAGGCCGCGTGTATCACTGCGAGCCGCCCCCCGAGGCGCGTCCCCCGGGCCCGGCCGCGGCGGCGACGGCGGGACGGGGACCTGTTCGCCACTTGTGACGGATTGACGCGAGGAAAAAAGTGACAAGCAACATATATATATAGATATATATATATATATATATATATATATATATATATATATATATATATATATATATATATATATACACACACACACACACACACACACACACACTGTGTGTGTGTGTGTGTGTGTGTTATTCAGCTAGGGTCTGCTCACATGCTGGACTCGTAATCGCCAGCAAGTACCCTTCCGGGAAGAGCTCTTTTGAGCCCGGAGGACCGATCAATGAGTACTGCTGGGATTTCACACGCCACACACCCACATCCTCCTTCCTCAAAGGGAGAATATTAGCGTTCCTGTCAAGGAATTTTTTTTATTTTGTCAACTGAGCGGGACTCGAGCCTTAGCCTGCCGGGCGACTGGCAAAGGTGGTATTCACTGTGCCATGAATTGGTCTGTGTGTGTGTGTGTGTGTGTGTGTGTGTGTGTGTGTGTGTGTGTGTGTGTGAATATATATATTTTTCATTATATTAGGCATAAAATGTATTTTTATTTTTAAAGATCATTAATATGATAATGAGCAGTACAGTTAATTAACTTGTTTCCTGAACTTTGCAGGTACGTGAGAAAGGTTATCGTGCGAGGCTGCCGGTGAGTAAGCACTTTTAATGCATTATAAATCAGGGTTTTATGTTTTGCATATCATTAATAAACTTTCACTGCTATTTTATCACTTTTCATCGGCAGTGTTACTCTCCATTAACACCTATGTCTACTCACTCAACACTGTGGTGTTAGTCTTTCCATGTACACTGAGTTGTGCGTTGAAGCAGCCGTCGTGCCCGCCGTCTCGGGGCCTCGGCCAAGATCTCTTCTCTAAATTAGACCGTAAATCCCGGCTTCCTTAAGGCGCTCTCGGCCTCAAAGAGAATGACTTCTGCCGGGGACTTGAGCTTAGTTACACAGGTGAGCCGGGTAATTAGGCGCCACAGGTAGGCACTTCAGCCAGGTGCTCGGCGAAGGCGCTGCGAGGCGTGTGTCTGAATTGGGGAATGTGGTGTGTGTGTGTGTGTGTGTGTCTGTGTGTGAGAGAGAGAGAGAGAGAGAGAGAGAGAGAGAGACAGACAGACAGACAGACAGACACAGACAGACAGTAATAAAGGTCTCAGATACATAATGTACGTATATGCATTAATGATAAATCTATCTAACATAATACATCACCCGCCCTTCCCTGCCCTGCCCTGAGTCTTAATGCTGCCCGCCCACGACCCATTACTGCCGCGGCCACGCCTGCGCACACACACACACACACACACACACACACACACACACACACACACACACACACACACACACACGGAGAGAGAAAAAGAAAAGGAAAGGGAAAGAGAAGAGCAAAGAAGTAAGGGAACGGAAATAAAGGAAAGGAAAGGAAAGAAAAGAAAAGAAAAGAAAAGAAAAGAAAAGAAAAGAGTAAGAGAGAGAGAATAAGAGAGAGAGAGAGAGAGAGAGAGAGAGAGACTGCAGACCACCCCTGAGAGACCAAGGAGCCATTGCAGTCCCGTTAGCGAATTAATTATCGAGAATTTTTGTGGCCAGCGGAGTGAGCAGGATTATTGCCAGTCCGCCCTCCTCCTCCTCCTCCTCCTCCTCCTCCTCTTAATCCTCTTCCTCCTCCTCCTCCTCCTCCTCCACTCTTATGCTTATCCGACTAATCTCTTACGTTCATCGACTCACTCACTCACTCATTTATTCACTGACATCGGCTTGCTGATTTTCATGACCTCCTCTCTCACTCCTTCACTCCCTCTTACTCCCATTCATTCACTCACTCCTTTATTCACCTCCTTTCTAGCTCCCTTCCTTACTCCTTACCTTTCTCCCTCCCTCCCTCTTCCATTCATTCACTCACTAAATTATTATCTTATTCTCCTCCTCTCTCGCTCCTTTCATTACTCCTTATCTCCCTCTCTCCCTCTCACTCCCATTCATTTACTCCTTTCCTCACTTATTCTCCTCCTCTCTTGCTCCCTGCCTCACTCTTTACCTCCCTCACTCTCTCCCACTTCGCCTTCATTCACTCACTCACTCCCCTCTTTACTTATTCAATCCCCTCTTTCTCCTTTACTCAAGCTCTTACTCAGTCCCCTAACTCCTCCTCCCCTACCTTTCCTCCCTTTTTTCTTCTCTCTCTCTATTGATAAGATTCGCCCATCCGTATCATTTTACCCTTCTCTCCCCCCCTTCTCCCTCTCCTCTCTCTCCTCCTCCTCTCCCTCTCTCTTTCTCTCACTCCCACTCCGTCATAGAACATCTTGAGTGCAGTGGTACATAATTTTTTTTTTAGTGTGTGTGTATGTGTGTGTGTGTGTGTGTGTGTGTGTGTGTGTGTGTGTCAGATGATGTTACATAGTTCTCGCCTCCTGCAAACAAATGTTCCCCGAAATTCGAGGGACAAAGAAATGCTATTAGTCAAATTTACGGAAGTGGATTTTCCTCGTTTGCATCAGTGTTTGGTTTTTATTTGGCGGTGTAAAGAGTGTTTGCTTACTTGTTTGTTGTTGCTTCGTTGTATTTAGTGAAGGGGTGTGGACAGCCGTGGAATAGGCACAGTGATAGAAACAGATAGACGGGGAGATAGACGTCGATTGAAGAGATTGAAAGCAAGTTGGGTGAGGTTAGGTAAAGTACACAGAAAGGCTGCTAGGTTTAGGTGACGAGAAGTAGGTAAAATCGGTATAAATGTGTTGCTTTACTGAAATAGACATAGAAATAGATAGGCGATAGATGGATAGATTGAACAGTTTGAAAGCAAGGCGAGTGAGGTAAGGTAAAATACTACATAGAAAGGCCGCTAGGTTTGGTGACGAAAAGAAGGTAAAATCGGTATAAATGTGTTGCTTTAACGAACTAGACAAAGAAATAGATAGGCGATAGATGGATAGATTAAGCAATTTGAAAGTAAGGCGAGTGAGGTTACATAGAATACATAGAAAGACCGCTAGGTTTGGTGACGAAAAGAAGGTAAAATCGCTATAAATAAGTTGCTTTAATGAACTAGACAAAGAAATAGATAGGCGATAGATGGATAGATTAAGCAATTTGAAAGTAAGGCGAGTGAGGTTACATAGAATACATAGAAAGGCCGCTAGGTTTGGTGACGAAAAGAAGGTAAAATCGCTATAAATAAGTTGCTTTACCGAACTAGAGAAAGAAATAGATAGGCGTCGATTGAAGCGTTTGAAGCAAGGCGAGTGAAGTTACTGAGGTTACGTACAATACATATCGAAGGGCCGCTAGATTTGGGTGACGAAAAGAAGGCAAACTCGATATAATTGTGTTGCTTTACGGAACTAGAGAAAGGAATATAACGAAACAGAGGTTAATGACGTTAGGTAAAATACATATCGTAATGCCGCTAAGGTTTGGTGACGAAGAGCAAGAAAAAGTCGTTATAATTGTGGTGGTTTACCGAACTAGAGAAAGCAATACAAACAAAAGAATAACAAAGGAATAGATAAACAGCAACCCCAAATTAAATAGTTGAATGGAAAAAGGGGAAAAAAATAATCACGAACCATTTAGATTTTCCAGCACGTAATGGGAATAAACAATAGAACACACACACACACACACACACACACACACACACACCGTCGCTGGCTGGTCACAATAATTGCCTCGTCGTCCAGTTTCGTATTATTGGCAATTTCCTCGCCGCTCATTTTGAAACGGCGTGTGTGTGTGTGTGTTTGTGTGTGCGATCGAGAGGGAGAGACGGCGACGCGAGGGAAGGAATGTGTGTGTGTGTGTGTGTGTGTGTGTGTGTAAGGGGATAAGTAGAAATCCCTATTACACAAAAATATATAATAGTGGTAATAAATAATGGCAATTGAAGAATATACATCAGAAAATAAAAGTAGAATAGAAAGCCGTATATTGTAGGGGGAAAAATGCCACACTATTATAAGTGTGTGGGCAGGGGGTATGGCATCTATGTGTTCAATTCTAGGGTTTTGTGTTAGATTACGAATTAATAGCATGCAAAAATTGATCATAATAACAATAAGAACAATAAGGAGTAATGGTAATAATAGTACAGATAATTGTAATCTCTTCGAATTTCCTTTTTCTTCTTCTACTTTTTCTTTTTTCCTTGTCATCCTTCTTCTGTTTCTACGTCTTTTCCTCTTCATCTTTCGTTTAATGTCCTTATTTTCCTTTATGGGGTTTGACGAGTATATATAATAATAATGATAATAATACTGGAAACAATATCAAACAATAACCAGAACAACAGTAGCAAAACATCAACACAACAAATATTAATACAAGCCTTGTTTTGAATGACATTTCCAGATGAACATTCCTCCAATATGTCTGTTTGTCTGTCCGTCCATCCACCCACGTCCTGTCTACCTGTCTGTCTGTAACTCCGGCTTTTGAGATGCGTTCGTCATGTGTCTGTCTGCCTGTCTGTCTGTCTGTCTGCGTGGCTGTCACTCATTCCGCTGAACGACAATTAATCTCCATGAAAACCTTTGATAATGTGACTACCCGGCGCTCTTCTCGCGGTAATCATAATAATGCTAATGAAGTCACGGGTGCATAATTCAATCCCTCAGATTTTGGGGGATATATACATCGTTCTGCTGATTTAGTGTTTGTCCGCGTCGTTTTGTCATGTTGGGAAATGCATCCGCTGTCCGAGAGTCGCCGGTCAAGAACAGCAACGAAAAATTAACAGCGAAAGGTCACGAGAATGATTGAATAACGAAATGAATAATGAACGGATAGAAAAATTACTCCATTGTCGGTAAATATGATGAAAGGACATTTGTGTGAGTAATCAGATTTGTTCCATCCAATAATAAAACCTTCGCTATCAATCAGACACATGTAAGGCAGTTCAACAACCTAATAAAACAGTGAAGGAACAGTCAACAGATGCGACGGAATGAATTGTTGGCTCAGTTTCTCTTAGCATTACGGTACTGAAAATCTCCGTATTCAATTTCAACATACAAATCGGTTACTGAACCACACCCTGTTTTTCCCCTCCCTCACGTTAGAGTCAGTTTGTTTTGTATATTGTGTCCTGCAGTTCAATCCTCTTCATCGTGCCTCAAGGGTGGAGGGTTGCTATATGAACATGAACGGGGATATCTCTTGTTAAATGCAGATGTGTGTGTGTGTTTACCTGGCAGAGCTTAACTATTTATTTACTCCATTGTTTTGTTGTAATCTGTATGTGTGGGTGTGTGGCTGTGCTTGCATTTAACGTGTATTCAGATGTATTTATCTGTGTGTTTATGTGTGTGTGTGTATACTCCTTGGTGTTTTATTCTGTGTGTACGAGTAATATCCCGCGTCCCGGTACACCTGAGCGGCAGACGGACACCAGCTAACAGCCACAGCATCTCTCGCTCCGCCCCGAGGCAGCGTCCTCCGCCAACACTCAGCCTCCACTCCGCTGCGTCTCCTCTTTCCCTTCCTCTCCTCCTTTTCTCTCTCACTCATATTCCTCTCATTCCTCCCCGCCTTTTATCCAGCACTCTCTTTTTATCCTGCCTATCCTCCACCGCCCTCCTTTCCCTCTCCTACCCACCTACCCACTCTTTCTACCTCCCTCCCTCCTTCCCTCCTCACCTGCCTGTCACCCAACACTTCCCCAGGTGTGTCCCGCCTCGCACTCCACACCTGAGCTAATGGAGAGACGCTGTCACCGCCGTGTGTGTCTTGTTTCTTAGCCGTGTGTGATTGAGAGAGAGAGAGAGAGAGAGAGAGAGAGAGAGAGAGAGAGAGAGAGAGAGAGAGAGAGAGAGAGAGAGAGAGAGAGAGAGAGATGATAAGATGGACAACAAGTTAGACAGTCAGTGGCAAATTAATTCACAGACAGACAAAAAACTAGAGGTTGTTAGATGCGTGTGCACGTTTTTACACACACACACACACACACACACACACACACACACACACACACACACACACACACACACACACACACACACACACACACGAATTAGAATGATAATTAAGGTTGTCGTGGGTAATAACGCTCCGGGTCTCGTCGCTGGACAGATAGGGGAACAGACAGACAGACAGAAATATAGAGACAGACAGACAAACAGACAGGGGGACCCCCCAAAAAAGAACCCTCAATTTTTTCATCCTCACGAGATAAAATTATGCTAGGATTGCTGTATGTTCCCTTCGCAAATTGATCGCAAACTCGACTGAAATCATGACCAGTACCGCGGACATCGCCGGTAAATTTAGGTCGGCGTGTCGGCGGAAGAAAACACTGTCTCCGCAATAATCGGGTCCTTTGGGAGGTCCTAAAAATAATGTCACAACCCTTCTATGCGATTGATTTCCCCGGCCGGAACCAGACGCCGCGCACAAACAAGGACTCGTCTCCGGAAGCTGCATTTTCTCTTTGTTTTACCTTCAAGAATTTCCTTCAAAACCGTCCCACTTTTTCCCTCCGTCCCCCGAGTGAAACATTTGAACCCCCGCGACGCCGAGACACGTCAACATCGGATGCAAGGAAGGAGGAGAAACGTCGAAGGAGCCAGAGAAGAAAGCAAAGATAAAGATTACAGGAATTGCAAAGATAGACCAAAACCCCAAAGATATACATGATGATTAAGATTAAAAATATATACAAAGATCGCTGAACCATGAAGGAGAAACGTTGAAGGAGTCAGATAAGGAAACAAAAAAAAGAGAAAGATAGGTACAGGGAATTTAAAGATAGACCGAGGATACGAAATTCACAAGATGATCAAGATGCAATGAGACGCAAAAGTATCTATTAGGAATACAAGGATCACCGAAGCCTTCATTGAGGAGAAAAGTCTAAAGAACCAGAGAGGAAGACACAAAGAAATAGTAATTGAAGATAGAAAGAGATACGAAAATAAAAGAATACAAAGATCGCTAAAGTGTACAGGAAAGGTCATAAAAAGTCGGACCTCAATTATTTATATATGTCGCAGAGCTTAACATTATCGTGTACAGTGTAATATTTTGTGAGAACCTTTCGCTGATCTTCTATTGGTAAGTATTTTTCGCTTCATTTGAAACATTATTTGCTAAACCACCCGGATCTAGTTTTTCTCTTTTATTGTGATGTATTTTGTGTGTTTTGTTACTGTATTTTTTTTTGTTTTCGTAATTTTAACTGAATTTGCAGCATATTTAATCCCACTCCCGGTTTTCTGTTCTTTTAATCATGTGTGTTATGCGTATTGTTATTATTATTGTTATCATCATCATCTCATTTGTTTATTTTCCGCAGCATATTTATGACGTTTGACATCCCACACGATCTTTTTTTTATCACGTACGTCATTCCTATTATTAGCACTATCTTCTTTTTTGTGTAATTTCCGTCGCGTTTTTATCTCTCCTGCTGTCACTCGCAATCTCCTTTTTATCACACGCGTCATTCATATCATTATTATCTTATTTTTTGCTCATTTTCCGTCGTACTTTAATCACGTTTGCCGTTACTCACGATCTCCATTTTTTATTACGTGCGTCATGCCTGTTGCTGTTATCTTATTTGTTTGTTCCCCGTTGTATTTTAACCACTACTGCCGTCACTCTTCCCCTCCTCTCACCGTGACGCAAGTGGTGTATACAGCACATGCACCCTCACTCCGGTATACCTGTCGAAAATTAATTAATTCACAGGTAATTAGAGTGCATCTCAAAAATCAATTAAAACAGCCATTTATATCGCTTTTGTGTAGCTGCCAGGTTAATGAAGCTAGTTTGCGTCATAACAGCGGAGTGGCGGAGCTGCTGAATGGGTAATTTACTCAGGTAATGAATTTTGAAGTAATCCTTTTAATTATGGCCGCTGTTATTAATTATAGTCGTGGATTATTGAGGCGCAAGCACAGGATTATTTCGCTTTAAGGAGAATATTCACAGACTCTTTCTACGTGCGTGGGCGGCGTGGGCGTGGGCGGGGCAGGGACGGGGGATTATATCGTTTTAAGGAGAACATTCCCGGACTGTTTCTACGTTTGTGGGCAGCAGGGGCGGAGGCAGGGACGTAGGCGTAGACGTGGGCGGTGTGTGTGTGCGTGGGCGTGGGGCTGGGCGGGGGTTACTCAAACATGGTGTGTGATTTTGTGTGTCCATTATGCAAAGCCGCCTCTGTTAGCACTGCTCTCTGCCCGGCCAACTATGACCTGCTCCCGTGATCAGTTTGGGCGATAATTCAGTATTTAAATAATCCCTTTGTGTGATTATAGCGATGGAAATGGAATGAATGGCCGGCAGGTGCGAGGCTGTTAGAGTATTACATCTTTACCAGGTCTGTCATCGTGTTCGTATTTTCATTTCCTCCATTTTCTCGTTGTTATGTTATTTCAGGTTTTCCGTAGACGATTTTGATGGAAACGTTTGGTATTTAAGGCGTTAGAAAATATATTTTGTTTAGTTTGTTTGCCTCTCTTATGTCGGGTCAGTGATGCATTAAGGAAACCCACTTCAGGTAATTCTTTGGGGCCGGTGTTAAGGTTTTTGCCGGCATGCCATTCTGTAAAGTTTCCACGGAAGAGCGGTTATGAAAGCGGACGTGGGGAGGGAGGGAGAGGAAAAACCGTGTTGCCGGGGACGAGGAAGAAGCTCCTTCGTAAATATCTGTAAAATGGAAACACTCTCGCTTCTTTTCTTGAGCCGCAGTTTGGCGAGACATTTACACCCGCACGAGTAAATTGTGTTGCGGCGGGATTTACGTCAAGGTTCAGCCCGGAGTTTATTATAAAGATACACTGAAGGCTCTTGTTATTTTTTGCCGCGCCGAACAAGAAAATACGTGTGTGTGTGTGGACGGGTCGCCTGGGGAAATACCCTCACACACACACACACACACACACACACACACACACACACACACATTTGAGGATATGAGGGCACGGAAGGTATCATGAGAAGGAGATGGACTGCACAGGATGAGGAGGAGGACGAGAACGAGGAGGAGGAGGAAGAGGAGGAAGGGTCGAAAGTATGTCCATCTAGCGGCAGAAAATTGAAGTGGTCTCGTGAATCGGAAATTTAATTCAGATGGAAGTGATGCGACGCTTTTTATGTGCTTCTGTCTGTGTCCAGGAACGTTACAGCGACACGGAATGTTTGTGAATTGTGTATTTCTATTTTATTTTTGCGTGCTGCGTCCGTGTGTGTGTGTGTGTGTGTGTGTGTGTGTGTGTGTGTGTGTGTGTGTGTGTGTGTGTGTGAGTGTGTGTGTGTTTGATTTATGTGTGTGAGTGATGTCCTGAATATGTAGTTCGAGTCAGCTGTTTTGGACGTGGTTTTTAGTGCTCTATTAATTTCACGTCATTTTGCTGGTGTATTATTAATATTATTATTATTATTATTATTATTATTATTATTATTATTATTATTATTATTATTATTATTATTATTATTATTATTATTATTATTATTATTATTATTATTATTACCATTACCATTACTACTACTACTACTACTACTACAACTACTACTACTACTTCTTCTACTATCGCCACTACTACCACTACTACTACTTTTATTGTTGTTTGTGTAGTAATAGCAACAGCAGTACTTATCATAGGCGTAATAGCCGTAATAAAGATCAAAACATTATATTTGATTACTCTGTTAGTTATATTGAAAAACTGACGTGAATTTGTGAAGATCCATGTTATTAATTTGCAGTATTGGTACATAGCCCCATTACACCCGGCAGTAGGGAGGAGGGGGAGTAGTGGCGACCAGGGGAAGGGTGGGAGGTTAGAGAGGAAGAAGAACGATACAGAAGGACAGGAAGGGAGAAAGAGGAGAGAGAAGGAGGAGAGAGAGAGAGAGACTATAAGGGAGGGGAAAGAGGAAAGCTATAAGAGGAGAAAGAGGAAAAAGGAAGAGAGGGAGGGGAAAAGGAGGACAAGTAGAAGGGGAGGAAGAATGGGTATTGGAGAGAGAGGATAAAGGGAGAGAGACAAATAAGAGGAGAAGAAGAAGGGGAAGGGAGAAAAGCTATAGGAGAGAAGTGTGGGAAGGGAGAGAAACTACAGATATAGGAGGAAAGGAAGGAGAGCCTATAGGAGAGAGGGGGAAAGGGGAGACTATATGAGAGGGGAGAAGAGGGGAGAATAAGTAAGGGGACAAACTGTGGTGGTGGGGGGGGGGGGGGGGGATTACCGCGACTCGTAACTGACAGCTGCATTTTTTGTGTGTGTTTTTAGTGAATGTCTATTTGATGTTTCCCCGTTTTTATTGCTCCTTTTTTTTGTTGTGGCCGGATTTCCATGATGGCGCGTCTAAATATTGTTGGCGCAGCACACACACACACAGCGGGGTAATGCATCCGTAATTCCCTCATAGCAGCATTCTTCCCTAAATTTCCACGCGTCACTCGCGGCGGGGAATGAAAAAAAAAAAAAAAAGAGGGAGTAGGGTCGAAAAAAAATTGGGGTGATATTAATCTGATGTAGTGCGTCTGTCTTCCTGTCTGTCAGTGTCTGTTATGCTGTTTGTCGCTGGCCCGTTATCCTGTCTGTCACTGTCTTTCTGATTTTGCTTGTTTGTCTGTCTGCCTGTCTGTTTTCTGTCTGTCTGTCTGTCTGTTTGGCTGCTCGTTCTCTCTCTCTCTCTCTCTCTCTCTCTCTCTCTCTCTCTCTCTCTCTCTCTCTCTCTCTCTCTCTCTCTCTCTCTCTCTCTCTCTCTCTCTCTCTCTCTCTCTCTCTCTCTCTCTCTCTCTCTCTCTCTCTCTCTCGCATACACCAATCCATCAATGCACACCTAACATATAATTCAGCACGCTCATTTCTACGCTACAAAGACCTCATTTCATGCTGTCAATCCCCAACATGCACAGCGCTTCATTATCCGCGTCATCACAAGTTTGCGCAATCGACACACTAACGCAGGAAGGGGAGACTCGAAGTGGTGATCATTAGCTGCGATGTTGGCTCAGTGTCACGGCCCCGTCAGCTAAATATAACACAGGTGACCCTCCAAACGGCGTCCCATTACCTGCACACACACCTGTTCACTGTCCCCATCACTTCATGTTCCCGCCATTACCTCATGTTCCTCCCTCGTGCCCTTGCTGCAGTCACTTTTTCATTAGCTTGTTATTGCTCCTCCTTACTTCATGTTTCCGGCCCTAATGGCGCGATATTCTCCTCCATTCCTACGTGTTCTGCTTTTTAGTTACTTTTTTTCTGGCCTGTGAGAGTTTTATGATGAGGGGGGGAGGGGAGGGACGACTGAGGGGATGGTGCAAGGAACGGGAGGTGAGGGGAGGTGAAGGGCCTGGTGCGAAGGGGAGAATAGGGAGGTTTGTGGTGTTGCATGAGTCTGGTTATGAAACAAGTGTCATGGGTTTTGCGTACACGTTGGGAGGGTTGGAGGACAGGAGCGTCAAGGAGGTCAAGGTTTCGTTATGGTAGTGCAAGAATATGATGGTGGTTGGTTAATATATAAAGTGAGTCCGTACATTGGCCCTTTGCTGAGCAGTTTTTGTATTTTCTTGTGTTTTGCCCTTGATCTGCCTCCTCTACTGTAAGTTTAAAATATCATATGCTTTCTGGTTGCCTTCGTGGTCATGGTAGTGTTATGTAAATGAATGACTGAATTAAATGTGATTATTGAAAGCACTGAATAATGTCCCATCACGTTCCTCCCCATCCATAATTTCTCTTAAACCTTCCTTCCAATGTTCTTCCAAACTTCCTTCCCATTCCTCTCACCCCCTTCATTCTCATCAGCCCAGTCACCCTCCTTACACTTCCCTTCCCTTCCCTTCCCTTCCCTTCCCTTCCTTTCCCTTCCCATCCCATCCCATCCCATCCCATCCCTTCCCTTCTCATCCCTTCCCTTCCTTTCCCATCCCATCCCATCCCATCCCTTCCCTTCCCTTCCCTTCCTTTCCCTTCCCATCCCATCCCATCCCATCCCACTCCACCCCACCCCACCCCATCCCATCCCATCCCTTCCCTTCCTTTCCCCTCCCCTTCCCACAACTCACTTCCCCCACCATTCCCCTCAATCCCCTTCCATTCCTATAACCCCCCCCCTATCACAAGCTCCCCTCCCATGTTACCCACTGCATCATTCTTCCCTCTTCCTGCCCCGCGCCGCCCCGCCTCGCCTCGCCCCGCCACACGCTGCGCCAGATAAAGAGTTCCCACAAGAATGAGGAATAGGTGGCGCACGGGGCGGGGAAGGGGGAAGGGGAGAGTGGGGAGGTAAGGGAAAGGCGGTAATGGAGTCTTAGTGCTGGAAAATAGTGGGAGGAAAGTAAGTTTGGGTAAATAATGTCGATATAAATAAGTATAAATTAGGGGAATATATCATCCGGGTGAATTGTTGAGGTAGATGTAGATATAGCAGCGAGTAAATCAAGCACCGAGGCATTAGACTGTCGTGAAAGGGACTATATAAACACTATATATCAACATAGCTTAGAACCTTAAGACTCTACCTGTACGTATACATTCACTATCTTAAATTCACATCGCCACCACACTATCAAAATCACCGCTAGACCATCACTATATCACATTATATGAATCAACATTACTTAAAACTTGAGATCCTACCTGTATATTCACTATTGTACATTCCTTATCATAAATTCAAATCGCCACCACACTCACTATCAAAATCACCATCATGACCACAACGCCATACATTCACGTAACCACTCAACTTTACTTTGAAGCTTGAAATCCTACCTACGAACTCACTATCATAAATTCACATCGCCACCACACTCACTATCAAAATCACCATCATCACCATCACCACAACGCCTTACATCCACGTTACCACTCTACTTTACTTTGAAGCTTTAAATCCTACCTACGAACTCACTATCATAAATTCACATCGCCACCACACTCACTATCAAAATCACCGCTGGATCATCACCACCATCACCATCATCATCACCACCACAACGCCATGCATTCACACCACCACCACCACCACCACATCAATCACACATATGGACTGTCACCAACACAGGGGCGGCGGCGTACATGGATTTATCATAAGTCAGTTCCAGCATGCACAAAGCACTTAACACCACCGTACCGTGAGAACCATTAACCCAAATCAACACCGAAGGAAGGAAACCCATCACCACAACCACCACCACAACCACAACCACTGTGATCACCAAACACCAGCACCCATTCACCTCCTAGACCGAAAGAGACCCATGGCTCCCTCATTCACTTTCTTCTCATGCTCAACACTGTATTCTTCACCTTTCTTCATATTCTGAGGATCGCTGGTATAGTCTTTGTAACGGTACCCCAATCAAACCTTTTCTTCAGCACCATTCATTGACCCGACCTTTCAATACCACTAATCAGTCACTCAGTCAGTCAACATCTACCTGGGCATCACTCATTAGGTGCCTCCGTACATCCCTCCATTGATGTATACGACTTCGATGCGACTTTGTTTCCCTGATGGCGCTTCGAATTGAATTTCCAGATAAAGCACCGAGGAGAAATACGACTCCGGGGGACGTATTTTATTCTTTAGTGGAGTTGTTGAGAGGTTCCCGGTGTTACTGTCACGTCCGCCCCGTTTTATGGATATATCTTGAAACTTGTGTTCGGGACGCCTGGCAGACCACGAGGCGTTGTGTTGCCCCCGTGGCCCCGATGGGAAAGGAGAATAGGAGAGGAATGAGAAGGATGGAAGAGGAACAGAAGAGGAGAGGAGGCTGGTAGGAGAGGGGAAAGAGGAAAAGAGCAGAGGAAGGCATGGGAAAGGAGGCCAATAGGGGAGGGTGAAAGGAGGAAAAGAGGAGAGGAAGAAGGAGGGATGGAATAGGTACGGAAGGGGAGATGAGGCCAGTAGTGGAGGTTGAAGGCTCTTGCATGGAGAATCAACATGTAGTTTGGCAAAGTTGTTCAATAAAAGATTAACTATTCATGGTTAACTTTGTGTCCTCGGGTTCGACGTTTGGGTGTGAACACTTTGCTCTTGCATTTTATTATATTTGAGTAGTCGTTTAAGGTCAATGGGCTCTCATGCTGTTTGCTCAAGCCACACCTTGTATGTTGGTGGCGTAAAAAGTGATTTATACGACTGCCACCAACTTTACCTTTCTCTAATCCATCACGTTTGTTCAATAATTCGTTTACATAAGAGCGCCGAGGGAAGGAAGGACATAGTTTGGGTCGGCATAAATACTGAAAAGCGGTCGTTCCTCTTAAAATATTTATCCACACATAACCCATGAACCAGAACGCATTAAACCGAAGTATATCGAACGAGGTCACTTATTGGTGTATTACAATGTTGGCAGAGGTCACGCCCTGCTCAGGCCCGCGACAGGTGAGTTACACCCGCCCACCTCACCTTGCTTACACAACGGACCGATAACATACACACCTGACTACACCTGTGTGCCGCTCACATTCCAAGCATATTCAGCCGATAAAATCCTTGGAATTAAGTGCTGGGGTAATGGCTCCCCGGGTAATCCTCTTTGTGCTACGCCTTCAAGCCATGCAGCCAAAGAGAAATCAGAGCTACAACGTGTGCTTCGATGATAAAAAAATAACCCTTCGTCGGACTGAGAAAAGAGTGCTGGTGTGGGAATCGAGGGAAGGCTGCTTGAGAAAAGAGTGCTGGTGTGGGTATCGAGGGAAGGCTGCTTGAGAAAAGAGTGCTGGTGTGGGTATCGAGGGAAGGCTGCTTGAGAAAAGAGCGCTGGTGTGGGTATCGAGGGAAGGCTGCTTGAGAAAAGAGTGCTGGTGTGGGTATCGAGGGAAGGCTGCTTGAGAAAAGAGTGCTGGTGTGGGTATCGAGGGAAGGCTGCTTGTGCTACACCCTCGGAGTCGTGTGGCGGAAAGAAAATTTATGTTCACGAAGGTCAAATTTAGTAAGAGAAGGAAAAATAAGACTTTGAACTGAAAAAGAGCACATTAGGAATAGATTTTTTAGGTTATGATGCTGTGACGAAGTTAAAGGCTGTGTTGTTAGTTTAAAATTGACGAGAGAGAGAGAGAGAGAGAGAGAGAGAGAGAGAGAGAGAGAGAGAGAGAGAGAGAGAGAGAGAGAGAGAGAGAGAGAGAGAGAGAGAGAGAGAGAGAGAGAGAGAGAGAGAGAGAGAGAGAGAGAGAGAGAGAGAGAGAGAGAGAGAGAGAATGTGTGTGTTCCTGGGCCTTATAAGCCTATTTAAACCCTCACAAAAGTTGTATTGTGCACGTAAACAAAGATATCCTCCTCGTGCCCCGCTGTGCCTCATTATGCCTCTAATGCACGATAAATAACTAAAAATCAACATGCTGGCCGGCCGGTAATTAGTAGCATTTTTCCCTTCATTTTTTCCTTGTCCCTGTAATTCCTTTTGACTCGTGAAGGATTCCTTTCTGCTCGCTTGTTACATCATGCACGAATACTTGGCTTTTATTATAATGTACATCTATTTTATTGTCCTGCTTCCTGATTACATGATGGGCGTCTGAATACATCATGACCACGGTGAATATTTACTGATGAAAGAAGAACATAAATATCTCTGGTCCTGCTCCATTGTTTTCTCTCTCTGTGGCGTTTTATGGGTGATGCAACTCCGTTTCCGTGAGCCTCAGTGTAGGAGCAACATTGGACACAGGTGAATGGTTGAAGGTGTAAGCGTAGGTATTATGTATATTATGTATAGGTATAGGTATGAGTATCCAGCCAGTGACAAAGTTAAAGGCTGTATTGTTAGTTTAGAATTGATGAGAGGGAGAGGGAGAGGGAGAGGGAGAGGGAGAGAGAGAGAGAGAGAGAGAGAGAGAGAGAGAGAGAGAGAGAGAGAGAGAGAGAGAGAGAGAGAGAGAGAGAGAGAGAGAGAGAGAGAGAGAGAGAGAGAGATGTATTATTGGAAGATTTTTTGTGCGTGAGACGAACTATGGGAAAAGGTCGAGTATAAACTGATGGAGATGAATATATAACAGCATGTGTTTATATATTTACTTCTGTGTATGTTTGTTTACGTACATGTATATAGAGCGATTTGTGGATGTGCTGTCATTTCTGTGCCTTTTGGTTATCCACTGGTTGGTTTCTGTCGTAAAATCTGTACTATTTTTTTTTACAATTAATAAAGGAAGCAAGGGCAAAAAATGAATAAAGAGAAGCAAAAAAAAAAAAAAAAACCCCACCATGCAGTAAATATAAGTATGAAATTATGGCATCTCCCTTATTGATATCATGGTATTTGCCTGTTTTTTTTCTTTTATTTTCATTGGTTTTTTTTTATAGGTAAAATACTCTCTAGCGTCTATACCGTAAACAGGTGTACTCTGCGTGTAGGCGTGCAGGTGTGGGTACGTCTGGTCACCTGTCGGAAAGGTAGGTAAGCCGCCTCAGAGAAAGACTAATTACTTGCCATCTTTACCGAGACCCGCCGCCGCTTTGATGTGCGCCAGGACCCGGCCACGCCCTCATGACGGGACCTGAGCCCGAGTTTTGTTTTGCTGCATTGTTTTTTGTTGTTGAGGGAGTAATTATGGTTGCTCTCTGCTTTATTTTTCTCTGTTTGTTTGTCAGTTTGTTTGTTTGTTTATATGTTTGTCTGCGTCTGTCTGCCTTTATATGTCAGTCTGTTTGTTTGTTTGTTTATATGTCTGTCTGTCTGTCTGTCTGTCTGTCTGTCTGTCTGTCTGTCTGCCTTTATATGTCTCTCTCTCTCTCTCTCTCTCTCTCTCTCTCTCTCTCTCTCTCCACCCCTCCCCCCCTCCCACGCACACACTTGAACATACTAACAAACGGCTTCATTGTTTTAGCTCACATTCAAAGCTCATGAATTTTTATGGTTATTCTCGTATTTTCGTTTCTTAATTAATTCATTTTCTTGTTATCATTGTTCATATGTTCTATAGATCCATATTTTTTCCCCTCATAAACGATCACGTGTTCATTGATGTTTTTCCCTCTTTATTCTTTTTCGTATTTTACATTTTTTTTTTACGATATTTTCTTCATAATTTTTGACCTTATGAAATCTATGAGTCCGTTACCGCCGTCTCTTTTCCGTCTACCGAATCTGTACCTTACTATCATCACTACCATTATCATCATCATTCATTCAACAGCAACAACATACAATAAACTCCTGAGACGTATAGAAAAGACAAGCATTAACAATATAGTATTTTTGCATTTTATTTTCTACTCGACGCTTGAAGTCTTAGATTCTATATAGTTCTCATATGATCACTTCTTGCAGTCTTCTTCGCCAATACAGCGTCATTATTATTATTATTATTATTATTATTATTATTATTATTATTATTATTATTATTATTATTGCACATTATTGATTATGAACCTCACGCTAAGCATCTCTCGTTTCCTTTTCCCTCACCTCCTCTTCGCTTCCCCCCGTGGCTCCCTCTCTCCGCCCCTCCGTGTCTCGCCTCCCTGCGCCCCTGATGCATATTAACCCGGAGGGAATTATGGTTTTAAAACTACACCAACTTTCGGCCTGAGTGATGACCCGTGCCCGGCCGTTTTGCTCCGTTTTCCGCGTATATTAAAGCCCTTTTTCCTGCGTGTTCTGTTCCCTGAGTGTCGACTTGGGTTTGTATCGGTGGCTCCGCGCTTTGTTTTATGTTAAGCTTGCATGCATGACTGTAATTTTCATGTGTGTGTGTGTATGTGTGTGTGTGTGTCCCTCTCTGTGTATGTTTTAAGTTTATGTACGCGATTAATTTTCGTGTGTGTGTGTGTGTGTGTGTGTGTGTGTGTGTGTGTGTGTGTGTGTGTGTGTGTGTGTATCTAACTTTCATGCCTGTATCTCTTTATGTATGTAAAATTTATATGTGTGGATTAAAATTTCAGTGGGTCGTGTTTAACCTTAATTGAGGCCTCAGCTAAGCACGGACTCAATTAAAGGCTAACAGGTATGGATTAAAATTTCATTAAGGTGTTCTTCGTCAGTTGGGCCTTAGTGCTTGTGTTTAATGATCGTATATTTGTGACCCGCGTGTGTTATTATGTGTGTGTGTGTGTGTGTGTGTGTGTGTGTGTGTGTGTGTCCAACCATGTTACTGCTTTTATTTTATGTATGTGTGTTTAATCCCCACTGCGGTCATGTACAGCCGGTTTGTATGTTTTGATGGCACCTTTTTTCATAAGTCAAAAAAAAAAAAAAAAATCATGGCGTGGATGCTTTTGTCGGTTATTTGTATAAAGGACAAATGGGCATAATATATTAACGATGAATTTAGGGGCTCTAATATTTCCTCTTTATTAAACTCCGGCGTTGTAGTGTTGTCGACATGGCAACAACTAATTTCCTCACGCAACTCTGTAAATTAATTGGTAGCGAAAATATTTGCCTCCATTAAAACAGGGGAACAAATTTATCCAGAAAGATGATTATTACAAACATCATTTTTTCCCTCGATATTTTCCTCGAGTTCATGAATATTAACCGAAAGCCTGAGAGGTTGCCGACCCTTCGATCTCCTACCTGGTGAATGAGGATGATTGACAGGTGAGTGAAGTGGGTGGGATGAGAGGAGAGCACGGGGAAGGAAGAGAGTGGGAAGGTAGGAAAAGGAAAGGAAGAACTGGATATAGGAGGAAAAGAGAGAGGGAGAGAGTGGAATGGTAGGAATAGAAGGAACTGGGAGAGAGAAAGACTGGTTGAGAGAAGAGTAGGAAGGAAGGAAGAAAGTGAGGAGTTTGGAGTAGGAGAAGAGGAAAGGAATGAGAAGATGAGTGGGGAGGAGAGAGTAGGAGTAGTAATAGTAGAAGAGTAGGAGAGTAGGAGGCACTGGATGAGAGAGGAAAAGAGTAGGCGAGTGGAGGCGAGTAGGAGGGAAGGGGAGAACGAACTACATAAGAGGAAGGAGTAATTGAAGGAGAGAGAGAGAGAGGGAGTGCATGAAGGGGAGGGAAGCGTAGGAGGTGAGCGACAGGGAAGTGAATAAAAGAGAGAGAGGTTATATCTATCAATACAACCCTTGAAGTAATTGACTGAAATGCCTTTTATTTCGCTGGTTCGGGTCACATCTATGAATTCCATCACTTGAAACACTTGTCTGCTATGTATTCTTTGTATTGCAGTGTTTCTCTTTCCATTCTTTTATGTGTTTTCATTTGTTTTTGTTTTCTTTTATTTGGTTTTTCGTATTGCAAACACACACACACACACACACACACACCACTCCACTCCACGTAGTACAGTGCTTGCTATCTTAAAACTCCCTCCCCCTGCCTACCCCCCTTTTGAAGATTCTCCGCCGGCTTATGACTCTTATCTACTCCTTACAGCGGTTTCCACTTACACACACAACCATGTAAAGGGAGAGAAAAAAAAGTAAAACATCAAAAACTGCTACTATTTCCCATTTAACCGCCGCCGTATTCCATTAAAATCCAGTGTTGAACCTTATTATTATTTTTCACCATCGTGTGATTTAACGTTTCACGCGTAACACCACATGTGCGTCCACGGCCGAGCGGATTCCCAACGCCCCTATTTACAAGAACAAAAAGACTGCCGCGTTTAAATATATATGAAACCACATGACGCCTCGCTGTGATGTATTAGGTAATGAAATGCAGGACGGCGAGCAATATATCTAGACCTGCAATGGAGCCACTCAGTCTGTAGGGGGGGAAGGGAGACTGAGGGGGAGGGGGGTCGTGGGAGAGAGTGTCCAGGTGAAATACCTCACCGATATACCGTATTTGAGTGGAAGCGAAATTAGAGGCCTCGCACTGCGCTGTCGGCATTACTATAAATTTACGGATGCGAAACTGTTTGCCTCCGTGAGCTGGATGGGCCGCGGAAGGGACGGCGAGAAGAGGCGATGTGACGGGAGGTGATGAATGCCGCGGCCCGAGTGTAATGTGTGTGTTGTGTGGCTCCACGGCGGTGTTGGCGGCACGAGAGAGGGGAAGGGGGTGGCAGAGAGAGAGAGAGAGAGAGAGAGAGAGAGAGAGAGAGAGAGAGAGAGTACACTGATTTACACACACACACACACACACACACACACACACCTCCTTTATTAAAAATTACCACATTACTCAAAATTACCATAGCCTACCCCCCATACCCCCCCCCCAAAAAAAAAAACGAAAGAAAAGAGACATTCCAACTCTTTGAACGAATCATAAACACATAAAAAACTAATCGTATACCCTTTTTTTTTTACAGTAATGGACGCAGCTCAAAAAAAAAAAAAAAAAAAGGAAGAAAAAAATCCCGCTAATCACTCTCCTTAAAAAAGAGTATAGAAGAGTGACCAAAAGAGGGGTCAATTTCGGGAGGAGAGGTGTCACGATACTCTCCTCTTGAAAGTCTTGTCATAACCTTCCTTCCAGCACTGATTATCGGCGCGCAAGGCTTCAGTGCGAGCTGTTATTTCTTTATAAGCACCGAGCGGTGTTTGATTCTCGTCCTCGCCTCGTACCGGTGTCCAGCATTGCATATTCTCCCTCGTGGTGGGTTTTTCATGGGTCTCGGTGATTCACGTGACCTTGAGACACAGACAGGCAGCTCACCCATGACTTTATCGGCTTGTAATGCTTGTAGTGAGTGCCAGATGACGAGCCTATCACCCCCCCTCTGCCTGCTCCCGCCCCAGGCAAGCTGAGCAACGTTATCAGATTATCGTACTTAGCATAGCGTATTATTCGGCTTCTGACTCATATGTATATAAAAAAACAAAGATACGCTACGGTTTTAACACTAACTTTAATTGCATATCGTTATTGGTGTGGCTATGACAGTTCGGGACTTGAAACTGATAAATTAAATGTTCTGAACACGGCAGTCTGAGAACGCTGCACTTGTATGTACCTCTGTAATGTTTAAGAGTTTTACTTATTCAACCAAAATACCCGAAGGCGCTTTGCCGCTGCACGTGTCACGGCTGCACGGCTATTGACTCTTGTAACCCTAACGCTGCAGAGAACCTTTGTCCGGTGCATGAATGTATTAGTGATGTTCATTGATCATCGGAATCGAGACCCCGAACACGTATGAAATTGATATATAAAAAGCAAAGCGATAAAGAAAGGAAGAAAGCAAGAAATATGAGAGAAATAAAAGCTCATACATACATACATACATCATACATACATACATACATACATACGTGGATAGAAAAGCAAATAGATAAATAAACACACACACACACACACACACACACACACACACACACACACACACACACACACACACACACGAACAAACAAACACACGCATTGATGATACTGATGCGGTATTGGGTGGGATAAGTTTGCTTTGAGCTTCCAGGTGTCGTTGACCTCCTCATTACTGCTTGGCGGCCACCAGGAGGAAGACCCAGGGGAGGGATCACTCGCCCCCCACTTACCCCCCGCCCCCCTCTGGTTTCGGGGTTACCAAGAGTTTGTTTACCGCCCCGATAACGACCTAGGGTGAAAAACATGAGGCGGGGGTGATTGCTGTCCTAAATATGGAACACACACACACACACACACACACACACACACACACACACACACACACACACACACACACACACACACACACACACACACACACACACACACACTACAGCTATCTCATCACGTCGACTTTCCTGAAAGCTGTGATTAATTAAATAGTTTCATGTCCACGTAGACGAGAAAGAAAGTAATTATTTCGGCCGTAAGTTGAGCCACGCCTGTCATTAAACAGGACGGGACGGGCCGGGGGAAGAACGCTAAGGAGGGTGCGGGAGGGGCGGGTGGGGGCGTCACCTGCGGGGGAGGGAGCGGCGCGCCGTGACGGAGGGCCGGTGTGTGGAGGGTAATTATATCCTTTTTTTCCTTCTTTTCTTCGCTCTTTGTTCAGCGAGTAAATAATTTCATTTCTTTGATGCATTTCCTTTGTGCTGATTTTATGCGCATGTTGAAAGGGAATAAAACTTTTTTGTGTTCGCCTTTTTTCCGATTTTGGCATCGTTTACAAGTTGGTAATTAAGTGTAATTAACTCCATGCTCTTTTTTTGTCATTCTAAATGAGCTGCGCAAATTTTGCAGCAATATCGCAATGATTTGAATATAGATTTGTTTCCTCCTTTTTAATTATAATTGGAGATATTTTTTACTCAGCACTTAATATATATCCCTTTGATAACGGCTTTTCATACGTTAGATTCAGGAAAAATTTTCTCTGCTCTCTTCAAGGCAATTATTTCCATGAATATGTTACCAAAAAATCCCCACCACCAAAGAAAAAGCACCTATATACTATTCAAATATATAGTGCCTATGTATTTTTTTTAATATTCCCCAAGGAAAACATTGTCATGACCCATTTGGTCTCTTAAACACCAAACACTCGCCGGTTATTACAACCCCACCAGCACCACCGCTGCCTCCGCGCGTGTCCTCATAACACATGTATTAACTGAGATCAAGTGTCCGCCCGCCAGCCAGCCAGCCAGCCCTGCCGTGAGCCGCGGGGGTGTGATGGTAGGTCCTGAAGGGGTAGGGGGCAGACAGATAGTGAGAGTAACAGTAGTAGAAATAGTAGTAGTAGTAGTAGTAGTAACGGCACCATATGTATCATCCGTAGTAGTATTGTTAGTACCATTAGTCACGGGCACGTACCCATTTGTTCTAATATAACTGTTCGTGGGTGTAGTGATAGTGGTAACACTTTATTTTCCCTCATTAGTACCGTGATGATGATGGTGATGCTGCTGATGCCAGAGCTGAAGCGGTGATGGCGGAGCTGTTATTAGTGTAGTGTTACGTGGTGTTACTGTTAGTGACGAATGGAGAGGTGACAGCATTGGCGACGGTTAGGAAAGCAAAAGTATGTATAGTTGCACTTGTCAAAGAAGGTAACTGATAAAAATAATCATAACAATACAATCAATAATAATGATTGTAAAATATTAATAGCAATAGTAAAATTATATGGTTATAAGCAATACCATCTCGCTTATATGGCTCTTAATAATAATAATAATAATAGTAGTAGTAATGATAATAATAATAATAATAATAATAATAATAATAATAATAATAATAATAATAATAATAATAATAATAATAATAACAATAATAATAATAATGGACGAAGTTGAGCGTTAATACCCTTGCTGCCAGCCTCGCCCCTCGCCGTCTGCGCCTCCTTCCCCTCACCCCCTTCTGCAGTCCCATCGTCGTGGTTTCATCAGGGGCCGTAAATTATAGCCGCTGTCTGCCCCCGTCGCGCTCCCGAGGGCCGCGCCGGGTTATGAGGGCCGACAGGGGTGGCCAGAGCCTTCCGCTGACCATTATCTGTGCATTAGGTGTCCGGAGGCGGGTTATGACGGGCCTGCACCCTTCCTTCTCTCTCTCTCTCTCTCTCTCTCTCTCTCTCTCTCAGTCTCTTTCGTTGCCTTCCTCCCTTCCTCAGTCCATCTTTTTCTCCAGCTCTCTTAGTTTTATTTCTCTCAGTCTACTACATTGTCTCCCTGCATTTCTTTCCTTTCTGTAGCCTGTCTCTTCCTCTTTATCTCTCTCTATCAGTCTGCCTCTTTGTGTTCCTCCCTGCCTGTCTCTCTGAATTTTTTTTTTTTTGTCTCCATTTATGAACCTGCCTCCCTCTCTCTCAGCTTACCTAATTGTCTTCCTCTTTTCTATCCTTTCGTCATTCCTCTCCATTAGTCTTCCACTCTTCCTGCTTCTCTGTATCTCTTCCCTTCCTTAGCCTGCCTTCCTGCCTGTCTTCCTCTTACTTATTCTGCCTCGTTGTCTCCCTCTCTTCCTCAGTCTATCTTTTCTCCATCCCTTTTCTTCAGCCTGCATCTCTGTACCTCTTTCCTCAAGCAGCCTGTCCCCCCTGCCTCGCATTTCTTCAGTACTCCTTCCGCTTTCTCGTTTCCCTCCCTCCCTGCCTCCCGCCTCTGTCTTGCCTGCATCATCAGTCTCCAGTTAGTTTTCTTTTATCTTCCATTCGTACTCAGCTTGCTTTCCTCTCTTTTAATCCCCTCCCGTCTCCTCCCTAACCTTTCTCCTTTTCTCGACCTTTATAACTCTCTTTTTAACTTTTTCAAACTGCTCTCCTTCCTTAGCAAAATTCTTCATTCTATCTATTTGTTTATCTGTTGGCCTACATCCCTTCATTATCTAGCCTCCTCCTTTGCTCGGCCTCCTCTCTCTCCATTACCCAGAATCTCATCCCTGTCTCTCTCCCTCGACCTCCTTCCCTCCCTCCCTTCCTTCCTCATCCTACCTCACTTCCTCCGGTCTCTCCTTCATCCTACCTCTGTCACTCACTCACTCACTCTCTCCCTTCCCCTGCCTCGTACTCACTCTGTCTCTTTTTCTCTACCTCCCTCCCTCCCTGCCTGCCTCTCTTCCTCGCCTCCCTCCCCCTCCTTCCCCTTCTTCTCTCTACCCCTTCCCCCTCTTCACCGCCACCGCCGTTAATGGATCGAGGTGTCTGGTTACTAATGTCGTGGTTTTAATAAGATCGATTTCCTGTAGTTTTTTTGCACTTTTTTTTCTCTTATCCCTTTTTTTTGCGTGGTGTCGGATCCCCTTCACTCCCTCCGTCCCGCGTGACTGTAATGATAGAGGGAGTTGGGTATTTTTACGGGTTAGGATTATTGGCAAATGTATGGGTTTCAATTCCTTATGGTCGACTGATGATAGGTTGCAGTCCCCTTTGTGTTTCCCCCCCCCCACAGAGGGTCCGATTTATTCCCTTTTTATTTTCGCCTTTTGTGAATTTATACGCGGATGATGACAGGACGCGACGCCTTTTTCTCCGTGTTTTATGCTAATATTTTGTTGTTCCTGGGAATTTATTCGGCCTGTAAATCCTCCGCGTTTCTTTCATTACAAGCCGCTTAATGACAGGATCCGATTCCCTTCCCTCAAGATGGCATGTGCATGCATCAGACGTTCCCCGAATATATATTATTGATAATTCTATAATGAGTCCCCTCTTTCCGCCGCTGATGGGGCCGAATGCTTTGTGCTGCGCCCCGTTGTTTGTCCACACTCGCCTTTTGATGTGGGTTTGAATGTTTCTTTGTAGTCTGCCCTGAAAAGTTACTTAACGTGATGAGGCGGTTTCTGAATGATGATGCTGATGTTGATAGCAGTAGTAGTAGTAGTAGTAATAGCAGTTGTAGTAGTAGAAGTAGTAGTAGTAGTAGTAGTCGTAGTAGTAGTAGTAGTAGTAGTAGTATAGTGATAATTATGATGAAAATTATAATAAAAAGAATCATATTACACCACCTTAAGAGATAGACAGGTTGATTAATGGATGGACAGGTAGATAGATAGTTAAAAAGACAGATAGATATAGAATGAGAGAGGGACGAGACGAAGCGAGACGAGAGACAAGAGATAAAAAAAGAGAGAGAGAAATCTTAATCTTACCTGCACTTACCTGAAAGAAAAAGCAACCAACAAACCAGGCAAACTGTATTTGACGCTCTCACAAGTTAATTCCTGGAAGCCTATGATGAAGAAGGATTATTTATCGAAAGCCTTCTTAATTGCGCTCATGATCTTGTGTTAATACCGAGTCGCTGCCGGGGATTGTCTTGTAATGATTTTGTTCCGAGTGTTTTTTTCTTTCTTTTTTGAAGCTGTTACCTGTTTTGTGTTTTTCTTCCTTGATTTTACACGTTTTTTACTCGGATATTTGCTGTAACGTCGTGTTTTCTTGTTTTTTTTGTTTCTTTTTTCATCCTTTTCTCGCGTTCTTAAAGCTTGAGATGTTTGTTTTTACTTTTTTTTTATTCCTGAGGTTCGTTTTCTGTATTTTTTTTCAGTGTTTTCTTTCGCTTTCTAGTTTTGATACCTGGATTTCAGAATGATGCCATAAACTTTTTGCAATAACACACACACACACACACACACACACACACACACACACACACACACACACACACACACACGTTTATCTTGCTATGACAGATTTCAAGACGTCAAACCACAGATCCTTCTCCACCCTCTCTTGTCTCCCATTTATTCTCCCCTCCCCCTTCCTTTCCTCCCTAAGATGCTCCCCTTTTTTGTAGTCACCCCTATCCATTGCTTGCCCTCCCCTCCCCCCTATCCCCCCCCCCCCCTCATCCTCACCCTTCATTGATCTCTTCCTATTTATTACTGTTACCTTTCCTTCACTCTATGTAAAGTACTGACTGATGTTTTCTGTATGTTAATTTTGTCTTCTTTTTTATCATTACTGGTTGAGTTATTGCTAGTGATATTTTTTTGTTCTTGTTTGATGTTTATATTTTTTTTCTCTTTATTGGGTTTTCGGTTTATTTTTCATTATATATTGATTTATTGTAGTATTGTTTCTTATTTCTGTTTTCTTCCACCTCCTCGTCTCTCCTCTTTCTTCCATTCTATACCATTTCCTCTTCATTCTTCGTCAATTCCCCTCGAGTCCGATTTCTCCTTTTTCTCCCCATCCATCTTTGCAACTTCCCTTTTTCTTCCCATTTCTCAAACTTTCTCTTTCTCCATTTTGTCATCTTATTTCTCGCATACTTTATTCATATTTCCTTTCTTTTTTCCAGTTCTACATTGCCTTTCCTCATCCTCCTCCTTCTCCTCCCCCTCCTCCTTCTCTCCCAGTACCCTACCTCCCATTCCTCCAGCACCGCCCTCTCTCCCACCCTCCTCCTCCCTTCCTCTCTAACAGTAAGCCCAAAACCGCGATGATTGTGGATCGAGCGATGAATCAAACTCTTGGCGTCGGCGATAGGGAGGGCGGGTCGG
Source organism: Eriocheir sinensis (assembly GCF_024679095.1). NCBI lineage: Eukaryota > Metazoa > Arthropoda > Malacostraca > Decapoda > Varunidae > Eriocheir > Eriocheir sinensis. Next base: position 19,280,119 of record NC_066526.1, on the reverse strand, counting down.
GCGGGTCGCTGGTGGCTGGGTCTGTGTGTCCCTCCGAGGCGGTCTTATCTCGCGCCCCGCCCCGCCCCCCGCGCCCTCCGCAGGATATCAGAGTGTCTTTGAGTGAGACGAATCGCCCGTCTCTTTATATCCCGGCGACCTGCAATCCATAACGTGCTGCTCTCGATGCTTTCTCTCCGCCCCGTGATGGTGATAAGTTGCTTTGCTGTGCTGTGGTGGGATGGAGTGTGGGGCCTCAGTGCTTGGGTTTGAAGCTTCTGACGATGTGTTAAAGTAATATAGTTCTTTTGTGTTGGATTCATTGTCTTTCTTTTTTTGGGTTTTTTGATTTTGGTTGTATTATTTTGTTTTTCTTCTTTATTGTATGATTCAAATTGTTTTCTTAAGATCTCGCAATTTTATATAGTTGTTCCATTTTCACGAATCACTGTCTTTCTAGTCTTTTGTTTTTGTTATTGTCAGTTTTTGAGTTATTTTTTCTTTGTATGATTTATAATGTTTTCTTTTTCGCGAGTCCTGTATTTTGGCGTTTCCTCAAATTTATTCAGATTTTTCTCCTGCCGATCTTCGTTATTGCTCTGTGCTCCTGTCATTCTTTTTTGAGTTCTCGATTTTTTGGTCATTGTCATTTTGTTAGCTATTCTTTTTCCTCTCTACGATTTAATATGTTTTCCTTTTCCCGAGTTTTATATTTTGAAGTTTTCTCATTTATTCAGATTTTCCTCATGTCGATTTTCATTACTGTTTTGTGCTCCATCCTCCTGCTGGCCTTTTTTTTTAATTGTATAAGTTAAAAGTACTGGTCGTTTTCCTTCTTAACAGCTTTTATCCCATCATTTATTCGTTTATTTATTGCGTTACTTTGATTTTTTATTGTTCTTGTTCTTGGTTTCGATTTGACTGTTTCTATATTTTTTTACTTTTTTCGGAGGGTCCGTGGATATACTGCGCCCCAAGAATTCCGTCCCTTCTGCGGTATAAAGCCAGGAAAGTTATTCGTATTTCCTGCTAAACTTTTGACCCCTGTATGTGTGTGTGTGTGTGTGTGTGTGTGTGTGTGTGTGTGTGTGTGTGTGTGTGTGTTATATGTCTGTCTATATGTCTGTCTATCTATCTGTCTATCTGGGAGGGAAGAGACGGAAAGAAGAGGGCGGCGGAAGACTCCCACTCCGTCAGAGAGAAATATCTTGCCCCCATATAGCCGGAAGGAAAATTGTGGGCCATTGAGGGGAAGAAATGAACCTTAGGCTGTGATAAAAGACGAGTAAAAGGCGACAACGGACGAGTGCCGAGGAAGAAAAGACTGATAAGGCCTGGTCAGAAGCGCCGGCTATAGGGTCCATTATACAGGGAATAAGCTCTTAGAAATGGTCTCTATAGATTGTAATTAAGGTTAAAAAGTCTGAAAATGTGGGAGCCTTGAAGGAAAAAAATCACATCATCCAAGTCAGTGTGCGGCGGAGGAGACAAAGGAGATAGTAAGAGGGAGAGGAGAGGACGGAGGCGATAGGAGAAGTAAAGTAGATGAATGAAACGGGGGTAGAAAAGGGACGAAAGGGTTGAAAGGGACGGATGTGGACCAAGTAAATGCAGGCCGTCTACTAATTACTGTTCCATCCGTTGTGTTTTGTTGTAGAACTTTATAAATATTTCTATTGACTGAAAATGATGTAACGAAATATTTGTTAATCTACACACACACATAGATAGATAGATAGATACTGCCTCTAATGTAGCTGTTGGTTGTGGGCAAGCCTGTGACGTGGCTTGATGGGCGGGACGAGTACTGGGTGGAGGGGTCTGCTGCTACACGCCTCGGAATGGTTTGTTAGGAGCTCTTCAGACGGTGACCACTGACAGGCATTGTAGATAAATAGGCAAGAGTTGTTTTGTGGTGTTACTTGTTAGGGAGGTAATGTCGGGACTGAACTATATTTTTATTTTATTATTTACTTGAATTGGGCTTAAAAAATATAAAAGAAAGCTTAAAACAATACACGCCAAGACTACACAAGCAGTGCCCGTCACCCGCTGGAAGGCGACCGACTTGGCGTGTCAAAATTTTCCCACCTCGATTAACTGATAGTGGGCATTGTGGGGAGTGTCGGTGACGTGTTCGTGAGGTGAGTCTCGCATAACTTGGAGCGGTACTGCCCATAGTATAACAGCTGAGAAGGTAGGCTCGCGAGGTGCAAATTCAAGCGGTGCACGCTTGAACACTGGTCTTATAAAAGGCTGTGACGTCACGACCCAACAGCCCGCTGTAGCAAGCTGACCAAGCCTGCAATATTCCTGTGGACCAAGGCCTATGACAGCCTATAATATTAGTCTTTAATACAGTAACTAGTGAGGCAGTATGTAAAATACACGTCTTCCTGTCACTTTATTGTTGACCCGTGCAGTAGTAACAAATGTACGGAAGTGGGGGTTGCCTCAGCGGGGGGGACTGGAAGTGGGGGTTGGGGGTGAGCAGGGGGGTGGGGGTAATTTGGGGGGACTGGAAGTGGGGTTGGGGGGTGAGCAGGGGCAGCAGGAGTGGGGGTAATTTGCGGGGGTTACGGAAGAGGGGTATCTAGACCCCCTAACCCCCCCCCACACACCCATCTCTTTACCTTTTCACCCCCCTCACCCCCCTCACCCCTCTCGGACTAGCGTACGGAAGCGAGAAGGTGACAGGGAGTAGGGGTGCCCAGCAGGGGAGGGGGGGGTGACAGGAGAAGGGATACTTGAAGGGTTAAGATAAGATCTTTCTTTGACCTCGAATGACCACCAGATTATAATCACGGAAAAGGTTAAGGACATTAGGTTAATGACCAGGCTGAAATATGAATTTACTCTCTAATGCAAGTCCGAAAATAAAATAAAAAATCGCCATTGAACGTAAGACTCGATAAATTATTTAAGTTTTTGCTGGATGTATTGTATCATTATCTTCTTATTTCTCATTTCTCAACTTGTTTCTTCTTATTTCTTTCCTCAACTTATATATATTTTTTTTTACTCCGGTTATTTGGTGCCATCTAACCCTAAACACTGCAGCACCAAGTTTTTTTTTTTTGATAGAATTTAACTTTTTCCGTGAAAAAGTGATATTGTGTGTGTGTGTGTGTGTGTGTGTGTGTGTGTGTGTGTGTGTGTGTGTGTGTGTGTGTGTGTGTGTGTGTGTGTGTGTGTGTTTCATTCCCCTCCGATTCTTGAGAAATCTGCGGCTAGCTCGAAATTTTGTGGGCCATCTTTTTTAGCCGATTATATGCTCGAAGCGGAATTTAGTGAGGATTCTTATGGTATCTTCAAATTCCTCATACGTCTATTAGTTCCCGAGTTACACCGAGAAAACTGAATTTTTTTCTCTCGTCAGAGTAGAATAACAAATAAAAAACACTCATTAATTAATGTCTTATATCTCATTTCTTAACTTATTTCTTCTTATTTCTTTTCTCAACTTGCATTTCTTTATATTTTCTGCCTGCTCTTCGGTGTCATATGACCTTAGACGTTGCGGCATCAGTTTACCTTTTTCCGTGAAAAGGGATCATGTAATGTGTGTGTGTGTGTGTGTGTGTTCCATTCCCTCCGATTCTTGAGAAATCTGCGGCTAGCTCGAAATTTTGTGGGCCATCTTTTTAGCCGATTATATGCTCGAAGCGGAATTTAGTGAGGATTCTTATGGTATCTTCAAATTCCTCATACGTCTATTAGTTCCCGAGTTACACCGAGAAAACTGATTTTTTTTTTCTCTCGTCAGAGTAGCATAACATAAAAAACACTCATTAATTAATGTCTTATATCTCATTTCTTAACTTATTTCTTCTTATTTCTTTTCTCAACTTGCATTTCTTTATATTTTCTGCCTGCTCTTCGGTGTCATATGTCCTTAGACGTTGCCGCATCGAGTTTACCTTTTCCGTGAAAAAGGGATCATGTGTGTGTGTGTGTGTGTGTGTGTGTTCCATTCCCTCCGATTCTTGAGAAATCTGCGGCTAGCTCGAAATTTTGTGGGCCATCTTTTTAGCCGATTATATGCTCGAAGCGGAATTTAGTGAGGATTCTTATGGTATCTTCAAATTCCTCATACGTCTATTAGTTCCCGAGTTACACCGAGAAAACTGAATTTTTTTCTCTCGTCAGAGTAGCATAACAAATAAAAATCACTCATTAATTAATGTCTTATATTTCATTTCTTAACTTATTTCTTCTTATTTCTTTTCTCAACTTGCATTTCTTTATATTTTCTGCCTGCTCTTCGGTGTCATATGACCTTAGACGTTGCCGCATCGAGTTTACCTTTTTCCGTGAAAAAGGGATCATGTGTGTGTGTGTGCGTGTGTGTGTGTGTGTGTGTGTGTTCCATTCCCCTCCGATTCTTGAGAAATCTGCGGCTAGCTCGAAATTTTGTGGGCCATCTTTTTTAGCCGATTATATGCTCCGAAGCGGAATTTAGTGAGGATTCTTATGGTATCTTCAAATTCCTCATACGTCTATTAGTTCCCGAGTTACACCGAGAAAACTGAATTTTTTTCTCTCTCGTCAGAGTAGCATAACAAATAAAAATCACTCATTAATTAATGTCTTATATTTCATTTCTTAACTTATTTCTTCTTATTTCTTTTCTCAACTTGCATTTCTTTATATTTTCTGCCTGCTCTTCGGTGTCATATGGCCTTAGACTTTGCCGCATAGAGTTTACTTTTTCCGTGAAAAAGGGATCGTGTGTGTGTGTGTGTGTGTGTGTGTGTGTTCCATTCCCTCTGATTCTTGAGAAATCTGCTGCTTGCTCAAAATTTTGTGGGCCAACTTTTTAGCCGATTATATGCTTCGAAGCGGAATTTAGTGAGGATTCTTATGGTATCTTCAAATTCCTCATACGTCTATTAGTTCCCGAGTTACACCGAGAAAACTGAATGTTATTCTCTCGTCAGAGTATCCTAACAAATAAAAATCACTCAGAGCTCCTCATCTACGTTCCTTAGAAAGATTGCCATATGTTACTATTAAACTTATCCCAACAACTGCAAATTTGACGCACTTTCATCGAAAACTTAATTTTAATAATTTTTATTTACTTTTATGGCGCGTTTCGCGTCATCGTCCTCAGAACCTTTTACCCTTGATGACATGAAATGCGTCATCGTGCGCGAGAGGTTAAATAAGTCAGATTTATCTCAAATTCACTGTCTGGGCAGACAAATATTCGGAAAGAGAAGGCAAACCAGTTTGTAGATATATATAAATATGCCGTATATTCACGTCCTTATGGATATCTTCTTGTTGATTAGGGTATAAATACTCCTGAATCCTACAGTTTCGCTCAAACATTGTTGGAGAGCCTCCCAGATGAACGCGTATTCAATGGTGAACTCCAGGAAAAAGGAACTCTTACACGTTCTATACTCCCAACATAACGAACCCTATGGTTTAAGCTCTCAGCTACTTCTGATCTTACTCTCTTAAGCCTTTGCAGTTACTTTCTTAAACCATCGAAGCCCGCCTTCCTGAAGTCAGGTATTAAGTGTTGTTTCTGCTGACTCTATCCTCCCATTTAATATTAAATTTAATTTCCTTATGATCACTGTTACCTAATGAACCCCAACCTCAATGTTGCTTATTATGTCCTCTTTATTAGTTAACAACAAATCCAAAATATTTTCTTCCCTCGTTCGCACTGTTTTGTATATAGAACGAACTTACATTAGCTGAACTCACACTGTTTTGATTATAGAACGAACTTACATTAGCTGAACTCACACTGTTTTGAATATAGAACGAACTTATATTAGCTGATCTCACACTGTTTTGAATATAGAACGAACTTACATTAGCTGAACCCACACTCCTGGAAGAAGCTAAAATTTATAAAGGCTACAATAAAATCAATATGACCGATGAAGATGCGGCACGTCACAATGAACAAACTCACTGTCTTCTCTGTAAATACGGGTTTTAAAAGGTAAAGGAGTAAAACATCATGACCATGAAAAATCAGGAAACAATTACATTGAAGCTTATTGTAATAGATGCAACCTTCAAATGAAAAAATCACAAATTGCAGCGCACTCTCATTGCACATTATGCGGATTACGACATGACGTTAATCCCGCGTGAATTAACGCTACCTGGCTTTGAAAATCAAACTAAGACCAAAACATTCAGTTCAGAAATACCATGAAGTCATCATAAATGACTTGAGATTTATTGACACGTATGTCTTTATGTCTGGTTCACTCGCGGCTTTAGCGAACCAATTCATCAGCACTGGGAACGAGCCCATGTGCACACAACAGATGTTGAAAGATGTGCCAGCACCTGCGTTACCATTATTGATCAAGGGAAAGCAGGTTTTGTTATGACTATATGGACTCGATGGAACGACTTTCTGAGACACGTCTTCCATCCCGCGAAGATTTTTCAATTCGCTTCAAGAAGCAGAACTTTCCGAAAGTGATTATAAACATGCTCAGAATGTTTGGAAAGTAGCTGGATGTCAGAGCCTGATGGACTATTTGTTGCTTTATGTAAAAGTGGATGTTGGCCTTCTATGTGATGTCTTCCTAGAGTGGAAGGTATTTTGAAAACCCAGTGGAGGTTGGATACTGTAAATTATGTTAGCCTGCCAGGATTTGCCTATGACTCTTTTTGTTAAAAACACAGCAGGAATTAGAGATGCTTAGTAGCCACACACATATATCATTGCATTCAAACAAATGTGCGTGGGGGCTACACAAGTGTTAATGCGTCGTTTTGTACACCAATAACATCTACACGAACCCTCATTTAATCCAAAACATGATAGAAACACTTTCCTTTCATATCTTGACTTCAACAGTCTTTATCCCACTGTAATGCAAGAGAAGTTACCATGTGGAGATATGAGAAAACTAGATGAGACAGAAATGCACTGGTTTTGAGCGGGAGGGGCTAGGTCAATCAAGCAACCGATGGCGATTTTGGATACCTCATTCTGTGCAATACTGAGGCTGTCTCACGTGAAGTCATTGAGAAAACGGATGACCTCCACTGACCATCAGAAGACACAATATCATCAATAGAGATATATCGTCAGCCACACGAATGGTATGAAGAAAACCGTCCAGTACCGTGTAAGAACATAAAACAGATTGGAACACATGTTGCTCAGGAGAAAATACTGTTTGCTCTGTCCCTCCTTAAACTGCTATTCAACTAGGCCGGGTTGTTAAAAAGTGCATGCTATTTATATGTTTAAGCAAAAGCACTTTCTTGCGGACTTCATTCAGGATAACATAGAAGCCCGCAAAGTGCTACTTGCCCTATCAAGAAAACTGCAATCAAGTGTATTTCAAACAGCATTTTGGTCGATACCTGATGAACGCGGCCAAATATAGTGAAGACATAGATATTGTCACCAACCGCGAAAAGTTTTTGAAGCTGGCGAAGTCCTTACTTTAAACGCGTTGTACCCCTCAATGATGGTCATGTAGTTGTAGTTCGCCATAAGAAATATTCACAGGCGAATCATCCAAACTACATTGGCTACTACGTCCTAGAGCTGTCCAAGCTGCGACTATATGATTTCTTTTACAGTATCATGAACGCTCATTACGGGGATCAGGCGAAACTAGTGTATTGTGACACTGATTCATAATAACAGAAACTGAAACTCCTGATCTATTAACAGAGTACTCGCAGGAACCCTTTAAAAGCTATATAGACACAAGTAACTTTAGCTCCTCACATTCCTTGTACAACACAGACAACAAAGGCAAGCTCGGATTTCTCAAGTCTGAAGTGAGGGAAGAACCATCTCAGAATTTGTAGGTGTAAGAACAAAGTGCTACTCCATCCCCATGGCAGACAGTGACCGGTTGAGTTCAGCTAAGAGCGTTCCAAAGCTCATAAAGAAAAAAAAATTGCTCATCAGCGATACAAAGACGTCCTATTCCAGAAGCAAACATTTACCTTTGGCTATCAGGGATTCACAGTGCGTAATGGACGAATGAGTACAGTAAAATATCCCAAGAGAGGGATATCTGTAGTTCAGGACAAAAGACACTGCTTTAGCACCTTGGAGTTACGACCTTACGGTCATCCCGATAATTCTACAGGGGTAGAGGAGGAGGAAGAAGAAGCTGTAATCATAATTTGACCAAATTCAATAAACATTGAGTTTGTTTGACTTGTTTATATGTCCTTTATCAAAAAATGAATGAAAAAAACAATAATTGTCTTAAAATTTATTCGATTTGTGGAAACATGTAGACAAAACGCGTCTATGTTTCGATCTGGCTCATATAAAAAAATAAAAAAAAGACTCGCGAAATGTGCGCGGCGGCGGCAGCAGCGGGTCCTGCGGCGACATCATGCGACGACAGGATGCGACAGGATTGGGTGGGCTCGGGGCGGGGCGGGGCGGGGCGGCAGCACTGGGGCTAGTGGTGGTGACGAGTGAGGTCCTGTATGGAGCCAGACCACTGATTTAAGCGTGTTATACAAACCACGATAAAGGAACTAGAAAATTATTTATGCTGAGAATAGCTTCATGGAATGTAATACACTTCAATATGAAAAATCAATAAAGTCAATACTTACTTTTTATGAACACGTGTTAAATGTTTGATGTCATACGGGCATTATAAACTTGCTGTAAGCGAATCTCATCACGTGTTCATCATTCCTCGAATATTCGGTCTTGGAAAACTCCATACAAATTTTTCAAGAGTTTCTCTTACACCCAAGTGTGAAACATTGTAGGCAAAGTACACGACATAAGCCCCGCACACATCGCTTCGCGTGCTTTGAAGTCGAAATGCATTTTTATAGATCCTGAGCCCAGGGTAAGCAATATATTTAAAATAATCAGAGTATAATTTGTGGTCGATATCATAACTATCTATGAACACTTTCATGTCCGGTTCATAGTTTAGACAAATCCAGTGTCTCATTTCTCTTTCAGAATAACTTGGTAGCGTGCTGCCGCCCCGCCCGCCGAGCCCACCCAATCCTGTCGCATCCTGTCGTCGCATGATGTCGCCGCAGGGCCCTGCTGCCGCCGCGCACATTTCGCGAGTCTTTTTTTTTTTTTTTATATGAGCCAGATCGAAACATAGACGCGTTTTGTCTACATGTTTCCACAAATCGAATAAATTTTAAGACAATTATTGTTTTTTTCATTCATTTTTTGATAAAGGACATATAAACAAGTCAAACAAACTCAATGTTTATTGGAATTTGGTCAAATTATGATTACAGCTTCCTTAACTTCCTCCTCATCTACCCCTGTAGAATTATCGGGATGACCGTAAGGTCGTAACTCCAAGGTGCTAAAGCAGTGTCTTTTGTCCTGAACTACAGATATCCCTCTCTTGGGATATTTTACTGTACTCATTCGTCCATTACGCACTGTGAATCCCTGATAGCCAAAGGTAAATGTTTGCTTCTGGAATAGGACGTCTTTGTATCGCTGATGAGCAATTTTTTTCTTTATGAGCTTTGGAACGCTCTTAGCTGAACTCAACCGGTCACTGTCTGCCATGGGGATGGAGTAGCACTTTGTTCTTACACCTACAAATTCTGAGATGGTTCTTTCCCTCACTTCAGACTTGAGAAATCCGAGCTTGCCTTTGTTGTCTGTGTTGTACAAGGAATGTGAGGAGCTAAAGTTACTTGTGTCTATATAGCTTTTAAAGGGTTCCTGCAGTACTCTGTTAATAGATCAGGAGTTTCAGTTTCTGTTATTAAGGAATCAGTGTCACAATACACTAGTTTCGCTTGATCCCGTAATGAGCGTTCATGATACTGTAAAAGAAATCATATAGTCGCAGCTTGGACAGCTCTAGGACGTAGTAGCCAATGTAGTTTGGATGATTCGCCTGTGAATATTTCTTATGGCGAACTACAACTACATGACCATCATTGAGGGTACAACGCGTTTAAAGTAAGGACTTCGCCAGCTTCAAAACTTTTCGCGGTTGGTGACAATATCTATGTCTTCACTATATTTGGCCGCGTTCATCAGGTATCGACCAAAAATGCTGTTTGAAATACACTTGATTGCAGTTTTCTTGATAGGGCAAGTAGCACTTTTGCGGGCTTCTATGTTATCCTGAATGAAGTCCGCAAGAAAGTGCTTAAACATATAAATAGCATGCACTTTTAACAACCCGGCCTAGTTGAATAGCAGTTTAAGGAGGGACAGAGCAAACAGTATTTTCTCCTGAGCAACATGTGTTCCAATCTGTTTTATGTTCTTACACGGTACTGGACGGTTTTCTTCTTCATACCATTCGTGTGCGGCTGACGATATATCTCTATTGATGATATTGTGTCTTCTGATGGTCAGTGGGAGGTCATCCGTTTTCTCAATGACTTCACGTGAGACAGCCTCAGTATTGCACAGAATGAGGTATCCAAAATCGCCATCGGTTGCTTGATTGACCTAGCCCCTACCGCTCAAAAACCAGTGCATTTCTGTCTCATCTAGTTTTCTCATATCTCCACATGGTAACTTCTCTTGCATTACAGTGGGATAAAGACTGTTGAAGTCAAGATATGAAAGGAAAGTGTTTCTATCATGTTTTGGATTAAATGATGGTTCGTGTAGATGTTATTGGTGCGTACAAAACGACACAACACTTGTGTAGCCCCACGCACATTTGTTTGAATGCAATGATATATGTGTGGGCTACTACATCTCTAATTCCTGCTGTGTTTTAACAAAAAGAGTCATAGGCAAATCCTGGCAGGCTAACATAATTTACAGTATCCAACCTCCACTGGGTTTTCAAAATACCTCTCCACTCTAGGAAGACATCACATAGAAGGCCAACATCCACTTTTACATAAAGCAACAAATAGTCCATCAGGCTCTGACATCCAGCTACTTTCCACACATTCTGAGCATGTTTATACTCACTTTCGGAAAGTTCTGCTTCTTGAAGCGAATTGAAAAAATCTTCGCGGGATGGAAGACGTGTCTCAGAAAGTCGTTCCATCGAGTCCATATAGTCATAACAAAAACCTGCTTTCCCTTGATCAATAATGGTAACGCAGGTGCTGGCACATCTTTCAACATCTGTTGTGTGCACATGGGCTCGTTCCCAGTGCTGATGAATTGGTTCGCTAAAGCCGCAGTGAACCAGACATAAAGACATACGTGTCAATAAATCTCAAGTCATTTATGATGACTTCATGGTATTCTGAACTGAATGTTTTGGTCTTAGTTTGATTTTCAAAGTCAGGTAGCGTTAATTCACGCGGGATTAACGTCATGTCGTAATCCGCATAATGTGCAATGAGTGCGCTGCAAGTTGTGATTTTTGTCATTTGAAGGTTGAATCTATTACAATAAGCTTCAATGTAATTGTTTCCTGATTTTTCATGGTCATGATGTTTTACTCCTTTACCTTTTAAAACCCGTATTTACAGAGAAGACAGTGAGTTTGTTCATTGTGACGTGCCGCATCTTCATCGGTCATATTGATTTTATTGTAGACTTTATAAAATTTTAGCTTCTTCCAGGAGTGGCGGTTCAGCTAATGTAAGTTCGTTCTATATTCAAAACAGTGTGAGATCAGCTAATATAAGTTCGTTCTATATTCAAAACAGTGTGAGTTCAGCTAATGTAAGTTCGTTCTATAATCAAAACAGTGTGAGTTCAGCTAATGTAAGTTCGTTCTATATACAAAACAGTGCGAACGAGGAAGAAAATATTTTGGATTTGTTGTTAACTAATAAAGAGGACATAATAAGCAACATTGAGGTTGGGGTTCATTAGGTAACAGTGATCATAAGGAAATTAAATTTAATATTAAATGGGAGGATAGAGTCAGCAGAAACAACACTTAATACCTGACTTCAGGAAGGCGGGCTTCGATGGTTTAAGAAAGTAACTGCAAAGGCTTAAGAGAGTAAGATCAGAAGTAGCTGAGAGCTTAAACCATAGGGTTCGTTATGTTGGGAGTATAGAACGTGTAAGAGTTCCTTTTTCCTGGAGTTCACCATTGGAATACGCGTTCATCTGGGAGGCTCTCCAACAATGTTTGAGCGAAACTGTAGGGATTCAGGAGTATTTATACCTAATCAACAAGAAGATATCCATAAGGACGTGAATATACGGCATATTTATATATATCTACAAACTGGTTTGCCTTCTCTTTTCCGAATATTTGTCTGCCCAGACAGTGAATTTGAGATAAATCTGACTTATTTAACCCTCTCGCGCACGATGACGCATTTCATGTCATCAAGGGTAAAAGGTTCTGGCGGACGATGACGCGAAACGCGCCATAAAAGTAAATAAAAAATTATTAAAAATTAAGTTTTCGATGAAAGTGCGTCAAATTTGCAGTTGTTGGGATAAGTTTCTTAATAGTAACATATGGCAATCTTTCTAAGGAACGTAGATGAGGAGCTCTGAGTGATTTTTATTTGTTAGGATACTCTGACGAGAGAATAACATTCAGTTTTCTCGGTGTAACTCGGGAACTAATAGACGTATGAGGAATTTGAAGATACCATAAGAATCCTCACTAAATTCCGCTTCTGAAAATATATTCGGCTAAAAATGTTGGCCCACACAATTTTGAGCAAGCAGCAGATTTCTCAAGAATCAGAGGGGAATGGAACACACACACACACACACACACACACACACACGCGATCCCTTTTTCACGGAAAAAAGTAAACTCGATGCGGCAACGTCTAAGGCCATATGACACCGAAGAGCAGGCAGAAAATATAAAGAAATGCAAGTTGAGAAAAGAAATAAGAAGAAATAAGTTAAGAAATGAAATATAAGACATTAATTAATGAGTGATTTTTATTTGTTATGCTACTCTGACGAGAGAGAAAAAAATTCAGTTTTCTCGGTGTAACTCGGGAACTAATAGACGTATGAGGAATTTGAAGATACCATAAGAATCCTCACTAAATTCCGCTTCGGAGCATATAATCGGCTAAAAAAGATGGCCCACAAAATTTCGAGCTAGCCGCAGATTTCTCAAGAATCGGAGGGGAATGGAACACACACACGCACACACACACACACACATGATCCCTTTTCACGGAAAAAGGTAAACTCGATGCGGCAACGTCTAAGGTCATATGACACCGAAGAGCAGGCAGAAAATATAAAGAAATGCAAGTTGAGAAAAGAAATAAGAAGAAATAAGTTAAGAAATGAAATATAAGACATTAATTAATGAGTGATTTTTATTTGTTATGCTACTCTGACGAGAGAAAAAAAATTCAGTTTTCTCGGTGTAACTCGGGAACTAATAGACGTATGAGGAATTTGAAGATACCATAAGAATCCTCACTAAATTCCGCTTCGGAGCATATAATCGGCTAAAAAAGATGGCCCACAAAATTTCGAGCTAGCCGCAGATTTCTCAAGAATCGGAGGAATGGAACACACACACACACACACACACATACGATCCCTTTTCACGGAAAAGGTAAACTCGATGCGGCAACGTCTAAGGACATATGACACCGAAGAGCAGGCAGAAAATATAAAGAAATGCAAGTTGAGAAAAGAAATAAGAAGAAATAAGTTAAGAAATGAGATATAAGACATTAATTAATGAGTGTTTTTTATGTTATGCTACTCTGACGAGAGAAAAAAAAAATCAGTTTTCTCGGTGTAACTCGGGAACTAATAGACGTATGAGGAATTTGAAGATACCATAAGAATCCTCACTAAATTCCGCTTCGGAGCATATAATCGGCTAAAAAAGATGGCCCACAAAATTTCGAGCTAGCCGCAGATTTCTCAAGAATCGGAGGGGAATGGAACACACACACACACACACACACACACACATGATCCCTTTTTCACGGAAAAAGGTAAACTCGATGCCGCAACGTCTAAGGTCATATGACACCGAAGAGCAGGCAGAAAATATAAAGAAATGCAAGTTGAGAAAAGAAATAAGAAGAAATAAGTTAAGAAATGAGATATAAGACATTAATTAATGAGTGTTTTTTATTTGTTATGCTACTCTGACGAGAGAAAAAAATTCAGTTTTCTCGGTGTAACTCGGGAACTAATAGACGTATGAGGAATTTGAAGATACCATAAGAATCCTCACTAAATTCCGCTTCGGAGCATATAATCGGCTAAAAAAGATGGCCCACAAAATTTCGAGCTAGCCGCAGATTTCTCAAGAATCGGAGGGGAATGAAACACACACACACACACACACACACACACACACACACACACACACACACACACACACACACACACACACACACACACACACACACACACATGATCCCTTTTTCACGGAAAAAGGTAAATTCGATCAGAAAAAAAAAAAAGACTTGGTGCTGCAGTGTTTAGGGTTAGATGGCACCAAATAACCGGAGTAAAAAAAAATATATATAAGTTGAGGAAAGAAATAAGAAACAAGTTGAGAAATGAGAAATAAGAAGATAATGATACAATACATCCAGCAAAAACTTAAATAATTTATCGAGTCTTACGTTCAATGGCGATTTTTTATTTTATTTTCGGACTTGCATTAGAGAGTAAATTCATATTTCAGCCTGGTCATTAACCTAATGTCCTTAACCTTTTCCGTGATTATAATCTGGTGGTCATTCGAGGGTCAAAGAAAGATCTTATCTTAACCCTTCAAGTATCCCTTCTCCCGTCACCCCCCTCCCTCCTGCTGGGCACCCTACTCCCGTCACCTTCTCGCTTCCGTACGCTAGTCCGAGAGGGGTGAGGGGGTGAGGGGGTGTAAAGAGATGGGTGTGTGGGGGGGGGGGGTGAGGGGGGTCTAGATACCCCCTCTTCCGTAACCCCCCCGCAAATTACCCCCACTCCTGCGTAACCCTGCTCACCCCCCAACCCCACTTCCAGTCCCCCCGCTGAGGCAACCCCCACTTCCGTACATTTGTTACTACTCCGTGCTGTGTCCTTTTCTGCTCCCATTGGACTCGCCGTTCTCGTCTTTCACCTCAATTCCTGCCTTGTAGCTCCCCTTATAACGCAAAGGCACTGGTTGCACACAAGCAGTACGTTCTCGGATTGCAGCATTCTCTCTTGCGAGTTTTTCAGTTAATTCATAGCACACACAACCCACGTGAAAGCGGTCATCATACTTTTCACATGCTTCATGCATGCTTCTGTTTTTCACCTTACGACATTATGCCAGTCATTGTTAACTTCGTCACTAGTTATGTAATAGTCCGCAAATCATGTTTTCAGACATGCATGCGCCACTCGCTTTTCTTATCAGTTTTCAACCTCGTGACGTCACCGCGGCGAGTGTTCCAATACTACCTCTCACTACTGTAGCGCGTGTCGGCCCAGCGGAAGGACATGTTTGTGTGTGCGTGTGTGCCCGGCGGTGACGGCGGTTTGCGTTTTGTGTGTTGTGCTGTGGTCATCGAGAGGGTGGAGGCGGTCCCGTAATTACGATGAAGGTGAGTGCCAGTGCCGTTGTCATGGTTCTTGTAGGCGGGGCGCGGCGGGTGTATCAGTATTTGAGGCGGTGGAAGCCGGCATTTAAATGTCCCACCGTCCCGTGTCATGCTTCCCTTGCCTTCCCTCCCTGCGCCCCTTAACCCACGGTACTTTTAATGCCGAAGTTTTAAGTTATCAATGTCAAGCACCACCTAGGGAGGGAGTGCATGAAAAGTGATATAGAGAGGAATTTTGTCTTGACTAACGAGGGTCCGTTGGGGTGGTGACAGGCTGTGGAGTCATCGGTGCCTGGCCAGTTGTTCCCCCGCTAGTTAACGAGAGTGCGAGGCGCCTGTCATGCACGAAGGGACGGGGCAGGGTGTGTGTATGTGTGTATATGTCCGGGGCGTCATCTTAACACCCTACTGGATAATTTAGGAGTGTAAGGGTCTGAAAAGGGGGAGAAAAGGAGTAATGAAGAGACAATCGTCATGCCTCAGGCTGCCGGGGAGAGAGGGAGGCAGGGGGAAAGGGGGATCGTGAGTCATGTGAGGTGAGCTGCTGAGTGTCTTTCGATACTTAAATCGTACATTTCCTCCATTTCTTTATGAGAGATGGTTGTTTACGTGGCCTAGAACGTTATTCAGTGCCATTGTATTCAAATTCAAATCTTCTCGGTGAGTTCGTTCTATTTAATTAGAAGACATTGTTGCTTATTTGGCCTAGAGTTGTTCAGTGCTCCTCTATTCAGACTACGTTAATGCTGTTTGGACCGTAATATCGTTGTATGTTATAATTTCTGTGAAGCTGTAATCGTCTCGTTGAGGCTGATACAACCTAACCACCTAACTACTACTACCTATTGCCTTTGCTAACAAATTTCACCTGACATCGTATCAAAATAAACATAATCAAAGCAAGTCATGAGTCATTTAACTGTTTGTTCTTTATATCGCAGTGTTGTGACTTAAAACTTCAAAACCTGCCGATGCTAACTTTTTTCACCTGACAACTTAACAAGCTAACTGAACAAGCCAAGAGGTACTTCAATGGTTGGTCAGTGTTCTGTGAGGCTTCGTTGTGACAGTCGTGAAGTGGCGGATACACTTGTTTTCCCTCTCCTCAGCCTCCTGTGTTAACCAGATTCCCCCCCCCCCCCCTACCTTTCCCCCTAACCCCGCCACACCGGATCTCCTCCCCTAACTCACCCTCCTGCTTGTCTCTCTACTCCTTTCGCCTTCTCCCTTCATCCCTCCAACATCACTCCTTTCCACCTCTCCCGTCCTTCCCTCCCTCCCTCCTTGTCTCTTTCCAATCTTCGTTTTGTACTTCCTTTCCTCCGTTTCTGTTATTTTTTACGTCTCTCTCTCTCTCTCTCTCTCTCTCTCTCTCTCTCTCTCTCTCTCTCTCTCTCTCTCTCTCTCTCTCTCTCTCTCTCTCACCTACACGTGACTCCTTCCCCCTCCCTACCCCAGACTCGCATCCCCTTCCCTCTCTCCCATCATTGCCCATCTCCTCCCCATCCCCATTTCCTCCGCAACCCACCAGGCTCCCCTCCCTCATCCTCCTCATCCCGCAGTATCGCCCCCGCTCCCCCACCCATTTTTTTTCGCTCTCTCTCTTCCTACTCCCTCTCCCTCCTCCTTCCCTGTCTTCACCCTTCCCCCCTCCCTCCCTGTCGTCACCCCTATCTGTCCTGTTTGGCGTAAAGTATTATTGGCGTTGAAGTTTATGAAGAGGCTGTTCAGTATCCGGGAATATGGCTCAGTTGTCTTTGATTACCCCCCCATCCCCCACCCCCCTCCCATGCAAATCCTCATTCATTACTTTAATGCTTTTTGTGTGTTTATGTTGCCAAAGGTTAGGTTAAGAAGTATGCATGTATAAATGGAAGTAGGCATGTATGTGTATGTTTATGTATGTAATACTTTGTATGTATTTTTATATTTATCTTAAGCTTGAAATTATAAAACCTGTGGAGTAGAGTTTGCCTTTTTATTTTTTTCTTTACGTTTCGCCTATGGCGCTGGTAGGCCTTCTTGGTGGGGCCTGGTGGTCTGCCCCAGCCTGTTATGGCGCAGGCAAGTGTTTATAATGGCGCCATCCTGCTTGGCTCATTCTGCACCCCGGAGCTCATCTTTGATCCTCTTTATTGAGAAAATCTAGAGTCCGGGTTGCTGGTGTTCTTCAGGACAGCACGTGGGTAGTATTAGGCCACTCGGCGATGACTGAAAAATTTCTAGCTTGATTGTTGCGGCGGGCGGGAGGCCAACCTGTGTACTCCTTGACCCCGCGCTCGCATTTTGATCGCTCATCCACCGCGTATACAAGTGTGTGTATGTGTGTGTGCGCGTGTGTGGGAGGGGGGGGGGGGGAGGGTTATCCTCTTCAGCAAGAGGGTCGAGTATTATCTCTGTGAGCGCGTCCTTTGTGATGTAATCGGCTGCCGTAAATTGGCTTGATCTGATCCGGCTCAGCGGCGCGGGTCACAAGCAGCGGAACCATCGAGTATGCGGGCACCATTCCGTAATGACTTTTTGTAATTGTTATCCCGGTGGCGTAATTGTTAGTTATGGCGCCCTTGCGGAGTGGCCTGGTGTGAACGGATTCGTAACTCGCAAAAAAAGAAAAAAAAGACAAGAAGAGTCCGTTGGAAAAGTTACCAAGTTTCTTTTAGTTGTCGTATTTTCCTCTTTTTTATTTCTTCGTTTTCATCACTTCATTTTCCGTGTGCGTGGTTTCTTTCTTTTCTTCCTTCGCGTGTTGTGTTCGACGTTCCATTGTTTCCAACTGCACTTACTTTACCTCCTCTCTCTAACCCCCCACCCTCCTCCCTTCGTTTCCACTCCCTCATGCTTCTCTCTCCTGCATGCTCCCCCCCTTCTTCCTCTACCCAGCCTTCCTCTTCTTCCCCTTCTGTATGCCCTTCTTTCTGTCATCCCCCCTTGTCTCTTCTCCCTTATTCTTCTCCCTCCTGCAGGCTCCTCCCATCCTACACTTCCCCTTTCTTTTCTTCTTCCTCTTCTGTATGCCCTTCTTTCTGTCATCCCCCCTTGTCTCTTCTCCCTTATTCTTCTCCCTCCTGCAGGCTCCTCCCATCCTACACTTCCCTCTTCTTTCCTTCTTCCTCTTCTTCCTCTTACTATCTAATTTAATCTGTCCTCCCCATCTTCTTTTCATGCCTTTAAACTCACGTAGCCATTATTATGATCTCTAAAACTAATTCATTGGTTTCACTTGTAGTTAGGATGGAGGAGGAGGACTAGGAGGAGGAGGAGGAGGAGTGTCTCAGCATTGCCTTGACGCCCTTGGGAACATTAAGAGAGAGAGAAAAAAAACTCGCTCCTCGTGGTTGCTGCTCCTCTTTCCTAGATGGGACGAGGAGGAGGAAAAAAAGTGCCTGAATGAGTGTGTCCGGTGGTGAGGAGGAGGAGGAGGAGGAGGAGGAGGAGGAGGGGGTGGTAGTGGTGGTGGTGGTAATATAGAGTTGGAAAGAAGAAATGAAATGAAAATAAACTATGCGAGAAAATTAAGAAGAGGAAGAAGAAGAGGAGGAGGAAGAGAAAGTTTGAGAAATAAAAAACGAGATAGAAAAAGAAAATAAGAAGATTGGAGAAGAAAGAAATGGAAGTAAAATAACACATTCACATTGAGGGAGGAGAATTAGAGAAAGAAGCAGAGAAAAAAAAATAGGAGAAAGGAACCAAAAAAGGAGGAAAGGGAATCAGAGGAGGCTAATAGGATATGGAAGCAGAAATAGCAGGAGCAGAAAAATAGAGGAACAAAACTTAAGAGAAAGGAAAAGGAGGGTAAAAATGAGAGTATAAGGATCGGGGGATAGAAACAGAAGGAGGAGAAGCAGAAGAAGCAGACAAAAAATGACGTGGAAAAGGTGACGAAGAGGCGAAGAAGAGGGAAAAAACAAGACTAAGAATGAGGCTAAAGCAGTTATAAGGATCGGGTCAGGAGTAGTCTCAGAAGCAGAAGCAGAAAAGGGAATAGAAACAAAAGGTGACGAAAGAGACACCAAGGCATAGAGATAGGAGCAGAAACATTAGCAGGAAGAGGAGGAGGAGGAGGAGAAGCAGGAGCAGCAGTAGGAGGAGGCGGCGGAGGAGAAGCTGGAAGACTTGGAAGAGGAGGAAGAAGAAGAGTAGTAGAAAAAGAGGGTTAAACAAGAAGATTCATAGGACGAGGATGAGGAAGAGGATTGAGGATAAGTAGGAGGTTTGGAGGAGGAGGAATAAAAGGAAGAAATAGGAGGAGGAGGAGGAGGAGGAGGAGGAGGAGGAGGAGGAAGAAGAGTAGCAGAAAAAGAGGGTTAAACAAGTAAGCAAGAAGATTCATAGGACGAGGATGAGGGTGAGGATAAGTAGGAGGCTTGGAGGAGGAGGAGGAGGAATAAAAGGAAGAAAGAGGAGGAAGAGAAATAAAAGGAAGAATAGGAGGAGGAGGAGGAGGAAGAGGAGGAATAATAATAAGAAGAGGAATAGGAGAAGCAGAAGCAGGAGCAGGAGTAGTCTTAGCGGCAGCAGGAGGAGGAGCAGGAGGGGGCACGTAACTCTGGGTGTTGGCGGCAGTGTGTAATTACCGCCTCATGATAGCGTTTGTGCCTCACGTAAAGACGAGGGTTTTATTCGCCGCCATTCTTCTCCGTCGCCGATTATCTCTATCATTACGCCGGGCTGTATTCTTTATTATTAATTATTCCCCCGCGGGCCCAGACGATGTTACCTTAATCTATTGACACGCACTTTTAAACCCGTAAATGCTCTCACCGGATTAACTTTTATGCGCATTCCCCTCGCCTGCAACCACCGCCGCCACCAACACCAACGCCACCAACGCCACCACCTCCACCACCTCTGCCTCGGCGTGGTAGGACGAAGAGAGAAGACGTGAGGAGAAGAGATTAATAGAGTGAGTAGGACTGGGAAAAGGAGGAGGAAGAGGAGGTTGAGGAAGGAAACTCGTAAGGAGGAAGAGGAGGAGGAGAGAAGAGGAGAAGAGAGAAGATTAATAGAACGAGTAGGACTAGACTGGAGGAGAAAGAAAGGGTTAAGGAAGAAAACTCATAGAAGGAAGAGGAGGAGGAGGAAGAGAAGGAAAAGTATGAAGCTTTGAAAGAAGAAGAGGAGGAAAAGTAGTAGAAGAAAGGGGCTAAATAAGAAATAAGTAGGAGGCGTAGAGGAAAAGGAAGAGAAAGAAGAAAAATTCGGAGGGAGAAGAGGAAGAGTAGCAAGAATCTCGCATCGCATCACCTCGAGAACGACTGATGCAAATCGAGACAAGGACACTGCGAGGACGGGAGGGTGGGGAGGGTGCATCCGTCTCCCTCGGTCCGGGTCGTGTTATGGAGGAGGTGCCGGGGCCGGGCCTGCTGCGGCGTTAGCAAGTGTCGGGGGCGGGCAGTGTCCCTCTTGATACTGCTGTCACTGCCCCGCCGCCGCCAAGAGGAATGTGGAGGTTGTGGTGGTGGTGGTGGTGATGGTGGTGGTGTGTGGATGAGGTTAGGTGGGTGGGTGGAAGGAGGGTTGTTGTTTTGTTCGTTTGTTTGTTTGTTTGTTTGTTTGTTTGTTTGTTTGTTTGTGTGTGTGTGTGTGTGTGTGTGTGTGTGTGTGTGTGTGTGTGTGTGTGTGTGTGTGTGTGTGTGTGTGTGTGTGTGTGTGTGTGTGTGTTTATTTTCGTGTCAACTCGGTTTGTTTGTCCCCCTCCCATTCTCTGTCTCTGTCTGTTTCTCTCTCTCTCTCTCTCTCTCTCTCTCTCTCTCTCTCTCTCTCTCTCTCTCTCTCTCTCTCTCTCTCTCTCTCTCTCTCTCTCTCTCTGAGAGAGAGAGAGAGAGAGAGAGAGAGAGAGAGAGAGAGAGAGAGAGAGAGAGAGAGAGAGAGAGAGAGAGAGAGAGAGAGAGAGAGAGAGACTCAGCTGGAGCTTCTAAATACCTCTTACTTTTTTTTGTATGAATCTAAACTGGTCGCTTTTGGCAATAAGTGCAGCGTGCGTGGGGCGACTGAGAAGACCTCCTCCTCCTCCTCCTCCTCCTCCTCTGCGGGCGTTGCTTCACTCCTTCCGCCTCTAATGACGAAAATTTTCCAGCATTAAATCTCGGCGGCATTTAGGCGATGATTTCACCCCTTGACGGACGCTTTCTCAATAATGACGTTGTGTGTTATATCCATTTTGGGGTCCCGAGGAATTTCCAGTTGGTTTTCTTAATATGTTGCGTGTGAAAAGTTGCTGCGGAGGTTAAAAGGATTTCTTATGGCGTTAATGGTTGATTGATGTTCGGATGCATGGAGTGGTTCCCCGATATTGCGTGTGTGTGGGGGGGGCTGTGGGGGGGGGGGCGTGGGTGTAAATAGGAAGTTAGTGGGAGGGAGTAAAAGGATATATGGGATGAATTTTGGTATATTAGCAGTGTGTGTGTGTGTGTGTGTGTGTGTGTGTGTGTGTGTGTGTGTGTGTGTGACCCCATGTATGTTTGGATTCCTGTATTTTACGTGGAATTCCTCCCTCCCCCCCAATAAAAATCACGTAAGAGTGTGTATTTATTTTCCGTGTTTCTGTGTTTGCTATCTTGGTGGATGGGGGCTCGAAGGGGGGGTTCATGTCCCGAGGGTCGGCTGTGGAATCAAGAGGCCATTAATCTTTTAGAGCATGATGGAAAACACGTCATTCGTTTTGTGTATTCTCTGACCGGAAAGCTTTCAATCCGTCTTGTTCTTGCGAGAGGAAGCCAGCGAGAGAGAGGAGGAGGGGGAGGAGGGGGGTGAAGGAGTCAGAGAGAGGAGTTTGGAGAAGAAAGTGAAGAAGTTTGTGGAGATATGGAGAGGGGAAAGAGTCAAAGAGTGAGAGTAGAGAGAGGAGGAGAAGAGGAAAGGAGAGAGAAGACATGGGAAGGGAAGATAATCAGGAAAGAGCAAGAGGAGATGGAATGAGGAAGGAGAGAGAGGAGGGGGGAAGAAATGGAAAAGGGGAAGGAAGCAGAATGGAGTGATAGGAGAGGTAATCGATAGGAAGGGGAAGAAATAAAAAATAAAAAAATGAGAAGAGGAGGGGAAAAGTTTAGAGATGAAAAGGAGAAGAATCCAGAGAAAGAAAAGAGAGAGATGTGGTAAAAAGGAAAGGGAGATTACGATGGGAGAAAGCTGGAACGAATTAAAAAGCAAGAGAAAAAGAGAAAGAGAGGAGTGGGGTGTCGAGAGAGCAGAGAGAAGAGGTAGAGAAAGGAAGGAGGAAGAAAGGAATAGGATGGGAGAAAGGTGGAACGAATTAAGAAGCACGAGAAAAAGAGGAAGAGACGGAAATGGATAAACGAGAGGGCAGAGAGAAAGGAAGAAGATGGGATGAAAGAGAGGAGAATGAGGAGACGAGAGAGCAGGGAGAAAAGAAGATGGAAAAATGGTGAAAACGTGAGATGAAGCAGGGGAAAAGAGAGGAATAGGTAGAGAAAAAAGTGGAGAGAAAGAGAATGAAAGAAGATGGGATGAAAGAGAGGAGAATGAGGAGACGTGAAAGCAGGGAGAAAAGATGAACAGAGAGGAAGAAAGAAGATGGAAGAAAGGAAAAAACGTGAAATTAAGCAGAGGAAAAGAGAGGAATTGGTAGAGAGAGAAGAGGTGGAGAGGAAGAGGTAGAGAGAGAAGAGGGAGGGAGAGAGAAACGAAAAAAATTAAAGGATCACCTCGGGCCGGCAGCTTCTTTCCCTTACCCTTTTTTTCCTCGTTTGCTTTGTCTGTCCGTCTGTGTCTGTCTGCGTTTCCAGCCCAACGCGCGCCTGGAAAGTTTGGCGGCCGCGGGAAAATACTTGTTACGTGCTGGTGGAAACTCTTGCTTCTGGGGGTGGGGGTGGGAAGGGGGCAAAGGGGTAGGGGGGGGGTAAACACAGGTGAGATATTCAATGTTTACGGTCGGCAAGCTCGCATTTTTTCCTTCCTCTTTTACCTGCTGGAAAAAAAAGGTCTCGGATTATTTTTTTTTGTCGCCCGAAGATTATTTTTTTTGTTGCTTTTTTTGTTTTCTGTTTTCCTCCTTTGCTTTTCCTCTTTTTTATGTATAGATTTTCCCCTCTTTTATTTTCTCCCCTTGCTTGCCCAGGTGTGAATATTTGAGGAGTCGAGAGAGAGAGAGAGAGAGAGAGAGAGAGAGAGAGAGAGAGAGAGAGAGAGAGAGAGAGAGAGAGAGAGAGAGAGAGAGAGAGAGAGAGAGGATAATCCATCACACGTCTTTTTTTGCTGTTTTTGTTGTTGTTGTTTTTAGGGGGATTATGCGAAATATTTGATACTGAATTCTTCCTTCCTCCTCGCGACTCGAAGCGCTTTTAAAATTTGACAAAAAAAAAAAAAATAGATGCGTTGGGGTAGAAGAAACGACGGCTGTTGTAGAGAGGGGGGAGGTGGAGGAAGCCGAGGAGTAGAAAGGAAAGGAAATAGAGGCTATTCGTAGAGAGAGAGAGAGAGAGAGAGAGAGAGAGAGAGAGAGAGAGAGAGAGAGAGAGGAAATACTGGAGGAAGGAAGTAAGGACGGCTGATTGCATGTAGGAAATGAGTTTTAGAACAAGGGAGGGAAGGTTAGAAGAGAGGAAGAGGAGAAAAAAATAACGAAGGAGAGGAGTAGGAAAGACGGCAATAAAAGAGGAGGTGAGGGAAGGCAAGAAGAAGGAAAGGGAAGGAGAGATGAAAGCAAGGAAGAGGAGAGTGAGAAAGAGGAAGAAGAGGAAACATCAAAGAAAGTAAAGGACGAAGAGAGAGAGAGAGAGAGAGAGAGAGAGAGAGAGAGAGAGAGAGAGAGAGAGAGAGAGAGAGAGAGAGAGAGAGAGAGAGAGAGAGAGAGAGAGAGAGAGAGAGAGAGAGAGAGAGAGAGAGAGAGAGAGAGAGAGAGAGAGAGAGAGAGAGGTAAAATTAGATGGATCAAGCGATGGAAGAAGAAAGGGGTAGGAGGAATAGTGGGTCAAAACAAGAAAGAGAGGAGAGGAGGAGAGGAGAGAAGAAGAGGAGGAGAGAAGATAGGAGAGGAAAGGGTGGAGAGATCAAAGCCAGTGAGGGAAAGAAGGGAAGCAAAAGAAGGAGCTAACCAAAGAATGAAAGATAAAAGAAAGAAGAATAAGAAGGAAGGGGATAAGAGAAGAAGGAAAAGTGTAAGAAAAAAGGAGAGGAAACGAAAGAAAGGAGGGAAAGGAAGGGAACAGAGAGAGAGAGAGAGAGAGAGAATAAACAAAGGAAAGAGTGAAATTGAAACTGGAAAGGAGAGGAACTTTAAATATGAAGAAAAAAAGTGTGTACGAGGCAGAGGAGTAAAGAGAGAGGAAGAAAGACACGAATAGAAAGGAAGAAAAGGAGAAAAATCAGAGACGAGGGAAGGGAAAGAGAAAACAGGAGGAATGAACCGTAAGAAAATAAAGATTGGGCGGATGAAGGAAATGTGGATAAAATGGAGACTAGAGAGAGAGAGAGAGAGTGTTCGGGTGAGTGGGGAGGGGAGAGAGGGCGCCTGGTAAGCCTTCATGTTCGGCGTTCATTCTTCATGCCGGTAATGGAAGAGCCTCGCACGTTGAAAATTAGAACACCTGACTGATTAGAAGGACGGAATACACGGCGAAGAGTCTATTAATGCTTCTACCTGTTTGCCTCTCTACCTGGCCCTCCCCATCCCTCCTTCTCCCAGTTATTGGTCTGTCTTTCTTTCTTTTTTTTTCCATTTCACTTTCTCTTTAATTTTCCTACTTGTATCTCGCTTTGTCTGCCTATCTATTTTCCTTCATTTTATTTTTTCCATCTTTTAAGTCATTCTGCTTTCTTTATCACTTTTCCCCTTTTTCTTCACTCTGTTTACTTCATTTTCTTCTCTCAGTTCATTTGGTCTTGTCTCCTTTCTTTCGTTTTCTTTACATCTTCTGAGTCTGTTTGTTTATCTCAGTTTTCTCCCTTGCTTTTCTTCTCTCAATATCGCTGCATTTTCTGTCCTTAGGTCGCTTCATCTTTCTTCTCTTTTTATCTCACTTTGTTTACCTGCATCCTTTTTCGTTTTACTCTCTCCCTTTTCTAGGTATTTTTGTTTTTGTTTCACTGTCTTCCTTTCTTTTCTCTTTTCCCAATTTCTCCATATTCTGCATTCTCTGACATTACTTAACTTCATCTCTTTACCTCCTCTTTTCCCTCTCTTTATCTAACTTGCCTCCTTGCTCTCGTTTTCTTCCCCCTATCTTCTAAGTCATTTTTTCTTTCTATCTCACTTTTTCTCCATATCTTTTCTCAGTAACCTGCATTTTCTATCCCTACTTCACCTTGCATCCTTTTTGTCTCTCTACCTTTTACCTCTCCTGTCGCTACCTCACTCTTGTCTACCCGCATTTCTCTTTTCCTTTTGCACTGTCAACCTGTTTGGATCCCTCCACTTTATCTTAACCTACTCCACTTTTCTCTTTCTATTTGTTTTATTTCCTCGTCTCCTCTTTCCTTGACCCCTTTCTCTCATGTTCAATCCACTTTCCTCATCTTTCCCTTCTAATCCTCTCTCTCTCTCTCTCCCTTCATTCCTCATCTTCCTCTTTCCATCTTCTTCCCGTCTTCCTGCTGCATTGGCCTCTTCCTCCTTTACCTCCCTTCTTCCTCCTCTCTCCTCCTCTTTCCTCCTCTTCCCTCCTCTTCTCTCCTCTTCTTTCCCTTCATGCCTAGTGAATGAATAGTCGTTTATATTTTATTGGGGGAGTGAGGGTGTGTGTGTGTGTGTGTGTGTGTGTGTGTGTGTGTGTGTGTGTGTGTGTGTAGTTGAATGTGTTTTCCGGTTTTTATATATTTTTTTACATACTGCTTTCTTTAACCGTCTTTAGAAACCTTTTTAATACTTCTGGTTGTTGTGTTCTTTACTATTGTTTTCTTCTTTACTGTTGCCTTCTTCTATTTTCTTCTTTCTCTTCTGCTTCTTCTTCTCCTTCTTTTTCTTCGTCTATTTCTTCCTCTCTTTGTTTTTACTTTTTGTTCTTTTCTTTCTTTTCTTTCTTCATTTTCGACTTTTTCGTCTTTTTGTTCTTGTTCTTCTTGTTTTTCTTGTTCTTGTTCTTGTTCTTCTTCTTCTTTTTCTTCTTCCTCTCCTTCTAAATCCTCCCCGTCCTCCTCCCCATTTATATAATGTTAACACTAGTCTTTAATGGCATGTCCCTGCTCTCTGATCCTCCTCCTCCTCCTCCTCCTCCTCCTCCTTATCTCCCTCCATTCTCCTGCAGCTCGTCGGGCACAATGCCGCTCTTCCAGGTTCACGCCGGACTTACGCCGCGCATCAAACGAACAAGCAACTTCAACTCAGCACCCGCGTCACTAAGAGGATTTATTCCCGCTAGTAGCCAGTGTAGCCAGATAAGCGCGAGCCTGCCGGGGCGTCGCGAGGGTCGGGCCGCGAGAAAGGAGGTGTATATCGTTTTCTTTAATGTGTGTTTTGGTGGAAGTAATCGCAGTCATACCACTGTGGCCCCCTCTCCACCACGTCAACCTATTCCCCCCCCCCAGGTTCGAGTCCCACAAGGAGAGAGTGCCCGATCGATGTCCTTTGTTGTCTAATCCTGGAAGGCTGCGAGGACCTCTGGCAAGGGAAGAAGGATTAGGTAAATTTTCATGCAAATCCCAGTACTCAGTGACGCCGCCCGCCGAAGCACCTCTCCTAACCTACACACTGCGCCCCCCTCCCCTTCCCGTGCCGCCCCCCATTGTGTGTGTGCCTTGAGGGGCGTCTGGGGGCGTCTGGGCGTGGGCTGCGTCATCACTGGGCCTCCCGCGATGATGGACTGTCACCCACAAAGCTCTCTGTCTCCCTCAAGGACACAATGTTATCTCCGCCACCCAGGCTCCATTTTCTCTCGGCTTGGATTCTTCTCAGGGGGAACTTTCGGTAAATTTCCTCCCAGATATCTAGGGAGCCTTCTGGTAAGTTTGGCGGCGCTTTTTCTCTTTCGTTCTCTCCCTTTCTCTCTTTTTCACTCTTTCTCTTTCCGGATTCTTGAAGTGTTTTTTGGGTTTGTTTTCTTAAAATTTGGGCGTCCGTTGCTATCGTTTGAGAATCTGCGTAGGGGAAGAGCTAATACTTGGGGTAGGCGGTGGCCGAAGTGATAGCGTACTGGACCCACATTCGCCGCGTGATGGACGACACGGGCTCGAATCCTCACGCTACCACTTGGATTTTTTGGGCACCGCCGAGTGGCTTAAAACTACCCACATGCTGTCCTGAAGACCACCCATCAACCCGGACTCTAGAGGAAGCCGTCCAAGCGAATCAAGTACGAGTTCCGGGGGGCAGCATGAGCCAATGCAAGATGGCGCCACTATAAACACTCGCCTGCGCCAGAACGGGCTGGGCCGACCATCAGGCCCCACCTGGAAGAAGCCTTGGGCCGACCATCAGGCCCCACCGGGAAGATGCCTACCGGCGCAATAGGCAACAACGTAAAAAAAAAAAAAAAATACTACTACTACTACTACTACTACTACTGCCGCTGCTACTACTTCACCTACCGCTACCTCAATTACCAGATGTACTTCCAACTCGCAAACTACAATTACGGCTACAATTACACCCACCACCAACCTTTTATCATCGTCTCTACGTCTGCCTCTACTACTACTACTATTGCTGCTTCACTACCCGAACGGAGCGCTTAATTCTTTTTCCGCAGCTGGCGTCATCAGAATGCAAGCGCCGCGTCGTAATTACAGACTGAACCCATGCACAGTACTAACAAACTCTCTCTCCCCCTTCCTCTGTCTCGCATTTTTCCCGTCCAGCATTTACCGGCGCGCGCACAGGTCCCAACGCAGCGCACGGAATGTAAACCACCGCATTACTCGATCGCTGTCAGGCCGAGGGAGGAGTGAGCTGCCTGTCAAGTGTTGGACGGCGGACTGGCTGGCTTGCTGGTTGAGGGTTTGGTGAGGGAACGTTGGCAGTGGTGGTCTGGTCTGGGTGAAGCCTCCTGTGAGTCATTCCTACGTGTGTGTGTGTCTTGAGTCACCCTGATTCATCCATCCACCACTCACCCATACACCGCCGACTCGAGTTATTTGTTAGTCGTTATATAAGTCGTAGATAAGATGTCAATATACTCACTGTCATGGTCGTCACCGTTGCTACCTTCATCATCATAACAAACCCCATACATCACTTATTTCATATTTCTTTTCATTATTTTTGGTGTTATTTATTTTGTTACAGTCTGACATTTTGCTACTGCTACTACTACTACTACTACTACTTTTTTTTTTACAGCAGAGGAGACAGTGCAAGGGCGTAAAAAAAAAGAAATAATAATGAAAAAAAAGCCCGCTACTTACTACTACTACTACTACTACTACTACTTCTACTACTACTACTACTACTACAATCACTGTCTTTGTTGCTCACACTCCCCTTTGTTTTTCCTTCTCACTCCGTTTCTTTTTCCCACGCACATCTTCCTCTTCCTCTTTCCAGCATCTGTTTCCTTTCGTGAAGACTCTCCTCCTCTCCCATCTCATGCGCCACACTTCCTCCTCCTCCTCCTCCTCCTCCTCTTCATGCCCCTCCTCTTCCTGCTCCTCCGCCGCCTCCTCCTCCTCCTCCTGGCCCCCTGCCCTAGATCCAGCGGTCATTACGGAGTCTCTGAGGTCCTTCGCAATAGGCCTCAGCTGTGCCAACTTCTGTTCCAACTTTTGGCCCATTTTTTCCACGTGTCGATCCGGAGCGGCCGTATTTCTGGCGATTGTGAGGGACGTGTTGGGAATGTGGCGTGGAGTGAGTGAATGAGCGAGTGAGGGGGGCGGGGAGGGAGGGGAGGTAGGCAGGAGGAGGGGGACGCAGGAGGCAGGCCGAGGGGTAGGTAGGCAGGCAGGACGTGCGTGGAGGGGAAGCGGCTCCAAATGGCCCGCCTCTTGCTGGCATCCACGAAAAAGTTCCATCGTTGCGCTGTGTTACGAAGGGAAAGCGAATTTCTGTATATGATTTTTTTGGCGATTTTCACATATTCTCGTCTTTTATTTATTTTTTATCTGTGGAAACTAATGTGTATATTTGTGTATAATTTCGTAACTCTGATTTTTTGTTTTTGTTTCCAATGTCCCGCGTTTAAAAGGCAGTCGAAAATGTTTGGGATATATTTTTATGCATGTTAGTATATATTGTTTTCTTTTTATTGAGAATTTCACTCTATATATTTCGATACCTGTATACTTTCTCTTTTCAAAGGTTGTGATCGTATTTCATCACGTTTCATTTGTTTTTACTTGCGTTTTCGTGGTTCGAGAAGTTTTAATTCATACTCATTTCTGCCTGTTCTAATTTTTCCCTCAAGTGACAGGTAATGCCCGTATTATTTCCAGTTTCATTTCGCCTAAATTCGAATCGATCGATGTATAAATTTTTCCTTCGATTTTTTTTGTCCCAAACTGGCAGTGGTCCCGATGTCCTTATCTATCCCTGTTTCATTTCGCCTTTTTTTATTCAAAGTATTTTTTTCATACATACTGTCTATACCAACGTGACAGTCCTGTGCACAAAGAACCAAGTCCATATGTTCCAAAGTCATGTACAGAATTCCAAGTCCGTTATGTCCGTATTTCTTTCTTTTTCGTTTCGCTTTTTCTAGTCCGAGGTTTGTATATAATTCTCCGATGAGGTCTCTTTGTCCCGAGGCGGCAGAGTCCCGTGTACAAAGGGCCGAGTAGTGTCCGTATGAGACGCGAGGGCTGTTATTTCACCCTCCTCACGCACCTGGCACTCCAAGAAGCCATTACTGCCCCTTCATCCCCTTCAAGGCTACCCAGAGCTCTCCCTTTTCCCCTTTCTCCCGCCCCTCGCCACCCATATATACGTATGCTGCCCACACCCATCACCCGCTCCTCGGATACAGAAAACTCCCTTTATTCACGACGTCGAGGAGGAGAAGGAGGAGGAGGAGAAGGGCCTTGCGTGCTCCGTTAGGCCTAGATATACACTCGTTAAGATGGAGGTAGTGGTGGTGATAGTGGTAGTGGTGGTGGTGGTAGTGGTAGTAGTGATGGTGGTGGTGGCGGCGGTGATGGTGGTGGTAGCGTCCATAGATCCCATACGAATTTTTTTTGTGGGAATTTTTTGTTGATTTTTCCCTCGTTTTTTTTGTGTGATTTTCAGGTTTCTAACTATTTTCATGGTGTGTGTGTGTGTGTGTGTGTGTGTGTGTGTGTGTGTGTGTGTGTGTGTGTGTGTGACTGTGTACTTTATTTTGTTATTTCATTTTCCATATATTCCTCCTTCGATTTTCCCGACAGTCCAGTTTCTACAATCTCTCTTTTCTTCCATTTCGTCGTTCTCTTTTATTTTCGTTCCATTTAAGTTTATATATATTTCTCGCGTTTCTGTCTCCCCGATTTCTCCTCTCTTTCCATCAGGTATTGTTTTTCGCCTTCGTGTTCAAATTCCCCTCCGCCTCTCCCTCTTCCGTCTCGCATTTCATGTTTGCTTTGCTTATCCATATATTTTCCCGCCGCGATATTATTCCTTGGGTTTACTCTTTCTAATGTGTGTCCAGAGGCTGTCAACACTTCACTATTCATATTAACCTCGCGGAGATTTCATTCTCTCTCTCTCTCTCTCTCTCTCTCTCTCTCTCTCTCTCTCTCTCGCTGGCTGGCTCGTTCGCTCGCTCACTCTCCTTCCCCTATGTCACGCTTCGCTAAATCACCGCCAGAGGGCCTCGTCGTCTCCTCCTCCTCTTCTATGGTCTATAATTCTACGGCCTTTGAAGGGAAAAGTGAAGTAATGAGTTTTTCGTATTTTTTCCTTTCTGTAACTCTTTGTTTTATCATTTGAGGGGCTGTGGTTCTTTGTGTTTTGTCAGTGGTGTGTTTGGGGGGGGGGGAGGGGGGAGAAGCAGGAGTTTGTCTGTATTTTTTGTGATGAAAGGAATTGTCTGGTTTTATTTTTGGTAGTGGCTGTAATTTTGTTTTTGTATATTTTTGGTGGTTGAATGAATTTTCTGAAGTGATTTCTTTTCGGCGGGAGGGGGGGGCAAATTTTCTTCTTTTTCGTCGTAACTGATTGGCTGCAAATTTCTATATGTTATTTTGGGGAGATCTAATTCTGTCTGTTCTAATTTTAGGAGGGCTGTCATTCGCTCTGTTGTCATATTTGTGGCGTCTGTAATTCTGCCTAGTGTCATTATTATTATTATTATTTTTTTGGGGGGGAGGGGGTTGCAAGATGATATTCCCCTGTGCAGTGTTTTTTTTTCTTTTCTACGTCTTCCATTATGATTATGTCTCAGTCAACCTTTTGCGTCGTCTACCCCCCCCCTCCGAGGTTGTATTTTTATCAAAGACTCTTATCGTTTCATGCTGCGGCTTTGGGTACATTTTCAAAGAGTCCTCCTTTACTACACTCTCCCCATGTAACGTTATTTCTCCACACTTCTTTTTTTTTTGCTTCTATTTTTTATCTTCCTTTCCTCTCTTCCATTCTTCCTTTGCTTCACGTATTCCTCTACTATTGGAATATTGTATCAGGCCTTCCCTTACCCTGTTCCTTCCCTCGTATTTATCTTTCCTTCTTCCTTTTCGTTCCCCTGTTCCTTTTGTTTTATCTTTCCTTCTCCCTTTTCGTTCTCTTGTTCCTTTTGCTGTGTTTTTTTTTCTCCTTTCGTCCCTTCACACAGTTCTACACTTCTCCCTCACGTATCAGATCGTAGCCAGTCCTCCTCCTCCTCCTCCTCCTCGACTACTCCCCATTCTTCCCTCTATTTGCCAATTTCCTCCCACACAACGCCGTGCCTCTCCCTCCTCTGGTCGCCTGTAAAGTCTAGGGTAATTTCCTGTCTAGATGATGGGGTGAACGTGGCTCTCAGTTGCGGGGTAAGACGAGGGCGGAGGGTCATGAAGGTCAAGCAAGATCAGGTGAGGTCAGGTAAGGTCATGTGGCGTTACCTGCACCTTGAACTTTTTTGTGGGTGTTGACGTGTTTCCGGCCTATCCATGAGGTTTGTTAGCTTGTTGGTTATTTTTTTTACCTCATATTCAACCATTTGATTTCCAGCTGGAATACAATTTTATCTTTTCCGTTAAAAAAATCGACCATTCCCATGCAATTCAATTTTCACGAGCCATTCGTTTCCTTTTTGAGAGGGTTGAGGGGCATGAAGGTCAGGCGAGGTCATGTAAAGCCTAGTAAGGTCACGTGATGTTACCTTTACCTTGACCTTTTTTTGGGGGTGTTGCCTTCCTCTTGGCGTGTTGGTGAAGGGGGATTTAAATGTTCGTGTTTTTTTTTTTCCTTCATATTCAGCCATTTGATCTCCGTCTGGAATAAAAACTTGTTATCTTCGCCATTAAAAATCGTCCATTCCCTTGCAGTTCAATTTTCACGAGCCATTTGTTTCCTTTCGAAGAGGATTTTATGGCCGACTTCCCCTGAATTGACTAAAAGAAAGAAGGAATTTCCGTGAGGCTTCATACCGGCGAGTCGAAGCTCCGATCCCCCGTGCCGAGGCTGACCGCGAAGCACCGAGCGAACCAGCGAGACCACAACCACTCTGAGCCGGATTAGACAGAAAGGAAAAGAAAAATAGAGAAAGAGTCAAATACATTTTTTATCGAGTCCCGTATCCTCCAAGTGGACTTTAAAATAACATTACCGATGCGGATATGAGTATTGAATGGCACTGTGATTTAATTATTCCCACACAACGAGAGACTTGGGTTAAGGAAATATTATTGGAGGATAGACTGAAGGAAACTCTGAAAACAATTATATACCCTTTTTTAATGTGAGTATTGTAAGAAAATGTGTTAATAGTGTCCAGTAAAACGCAGTTCGTCTCGGAAAATAATGAAATGCATAAAAACTTGATAAAATAATAGGGTACGTGTTGGTAATCCTCGGCTATTTCGTATTATCTTTTCGTTCCGTTAATCAGTCGCTTTTTTTTCTCTCTCGTCTTGTTTTCGGTCTAGTTTTGTCTTTCCATGCCTGCTTCGTGTGTGTGTGTGTGTGTGTGTGTGTGTGTGTGTGTGTGTGTGTTTTCTTCTCTCTCTCTCTCTCTCTCTCTCTCTCTCTCTCTCTCTCTCTCTCTCTCTCTCTCTCTCTCTCTCTCTCTCTCTCTCTTTCCCTCCCCCTTCCTCCCCCTCCCCCCCCTCAAGTCTCCAGGCCCGCAAGTATTTACACCAGCCTCTTGCTCTTTTCCTTCGCCGTGGCCAGACTTCATCTCCAGGGTTTGTGTCCTGACGGGCCGGCGGTGTGTGTTTCGCCCTGCTCTTGCCCCGGCTAGACCTGGATCTCTGCCAAGCTCGTGTCGGGGGAGGGAGGGACGGAGGGACAAGGATGGGGAAGTTGAAGAGGGTAGGGGACTGAGGGGTGAAGAAGCGGTGGAGGAGAGAGGAAGGAGTAGAGTGTAAGAAGTGGGAGGTGGAGAGGGGGCGAACGGAGGGATGAAGAAGACTTAGTGGAAGGGGGTAAGGAAGAGGCTACAGGAGGTGGAAGGTGGAGAGGGGAAGGACGAAGGGGTGAAGAAACGGAGGGGGAGAGAGGGAGAAGGGTACAGGAGATGGAAGGTGGAGTGGGGAGGAAAGGAGGGGGTGGGAAAGCCGAGGGGAAGAGAGGGAGAGCTTCAAGGAGGGGAAGTATAAGGGATTGGCTGAGGGAGGGACTGTGGAGGGGAAGAAGTAGAAGTAGGGAGGCGACTAAGGGATGGAGGGAAGAAGTAAGGGAGTGCCGGAGAAGGGTAAGATGGAAGGGTTGTGGATAAGGGAAAAGGGAGGGATAGAGGGAGTAAGGGAGGGATGATAGGAGGGAGGAGCGAAGTAAAGGTAGAGAAGGGTGGGAAGAGGGAAGGGAGGAGCAACAACATAAAAAAAAGCATATATATGAATGTAAGTTAGAGGCACGGAGGAGGAGTGGTAAGGATTGAAAATTTGAGCGTTGGAAATAAGATAGAGTGAAGCTGTTTATTATATGTATCCTGATGTCTATATAGTTTTTGCCGTCTTTAATCTCGATAACACACCCACTAAACGACGGGCCTGATAGGCATTCTTCCCCGCGCGCCAATCTGATAGGGGCGCCATCTAGCCTCGGTTTATGATGTTTTTATGATGGGAAGACTGAGGCGCGGGTCCATCAGTCCGATTGCCCGCTAGATTATCTGACGAGACGCTCCCACAAACCCGCGCCGTGTCTCTCGCACCCCGTCAACTCGTAATATTGAGCCGTTACATAAAAAGTCGAATGTTAACAATTTCTCGTTCGTTAGTTTCAAAGCACGGTGCCTCTCTTACGTTATATATTAGACCATAAGAAAGAAATGCAATTATTCTCAGTTTCTTGTTAGTTTTAAGGCACAGTGCGCTACATTATAATATATTAAGCCATAACGTAAAGAAATTATACAACTATTATCCGTTTCTCTTTAGCTTCAAGGCACAGTGTCCTTCATATATTTTATTAAAGCATAATATAAAGCAATAATATATATTCTTAGTTTCGCTTTGGTTTCAAGGCACGATGTCATTCCTACCTTATAATTATTGAGCCATAACATAAGAAAATTTATTCGAATTTTCTCAGTTTCTTGTTAGTGTCGTTGAACTATGTCTGTCTTCTGTTTTATGAACCGTAACGTTGGAAGATGACAAGAATGTTCTCGGTTTCGTATTAGCTTCCAGGCACAGTGTCGTTATACGAATCTTTAAAATTACACACCAAACGAAACTCAATTCCCAGTTCCCAAATGAACACCACTGAGTGCTGGGGATCGAACCCGTGCCATCTGAGTAGAAGTCAGGGCAGCATACCAACTACGCCACCGATGTTTTCACTTTGTTAATACAGTTTCTCTAATCAATTCCCAGTTTCTTATTTTCCAGGAACAATATATTTCCTGCGTATTATATACCCTAACAAGAAACAATGATTATCACGTTCTTGTTCATTCTCAGCCGCCGTATCTCTTTAGTACCACGCCAGGTCATAACATTGGCCATAACCTGAAAATAAAACGCGTCTTATCCTCGTTTCTCGTTGGTTTTCTGCTTCAGTGTGTCTTATTGCGTGTTCAGTACGTCAAAGCCATTACATTGAAACACCAAGCATTACTTCAGCCTCAATGCGGCGCTTATTCACATGCTATA
This sequence comes from Eriocheir sinensis, assembly GCF_024679095.1. NCBI lineage: Eukaryota > Metazoa > Arthropoda > Malacostraca > Decapoda > Varunidae > Eriocheir > Eriocheir sinensis. The sequence goes on along the minus strand of NC_066526.1, from coordinate 19,244,617 downwards.
AAAAGAAAAAGAAATATCAACGAGCTTCTTGCGTTATGTCCAACGCGAGAGACTGAAATTGAGGGACTTGCTACACCCTTGACCTACCTTGCATGACGGTTCAGGGGAGAGGCATCCCCCCGCTGTTAGGTAAAGGCATTTAGCTCCTCCTCCTCCTTATCATTCCCCGATCTGTGTCATCAGGCGAGGACGAACTTGAATTAGCAAGGATTATTCCCATCTCGTGTGTCGTGGCAGCTAAGCCGACTCGGGCCAGCCAGCAGGTGTGGGGCAGGTGTGTAATCTTGCATCCCAAGTTATCGTGGCTCTAACGGTCCTTTAGCCCCTAACTACCAGTCTCCACGTACCTCCTAATTGGCGGCCGCTTGAAGTCCCCCTCACCGTAAGCTCTGAGGATTACCTAAGCACTGGAGGATTAGCCAGGTAGGCCTTGAGACGGATCCTGCAGCATGTGTGTGTGTGTGTATGTGTGTGTGTGTGTGTGTGTGTGTGTGTGTGTGTGTGTGTGTGTGTGTGTGTGTGTGTGTGTGTGTGTGTGTGTGTGTGTGTGTACCTGCGTGTGTGTAATAATCATAATTGCAGGTGTGAAGTGAAAACGGAATTATCTTGAATTTTACCTTTTCTTTTTTTTCCTCATTTTCGTTTTTTCTTCTTTTTGCCGTAGAGAAAAGTTTGACCTAGTGAAGAGCAAATGCAGAGGAGAAAAACAAATATAAAAAGGAACCTAGATGCTGTACATATAAGGACAAAATAATCGCGGAACAAAATAATAAGACAAAATAATAATAATAAGAGAAAAAAAAGAAAACTTGCAATTGCGTGTGCTACCCACCTTTGTTATTACACCTTGTTACATCTGGTTTAATGATAAGTTCTCTTACACTCCCATCTTTCTTTTGTCTTCACTCATTAAACCTTCAATTTCTCTTTTTTTGGAGGGGATCATTAAAGCCTCAAATTGTCCTCCTACCCTAACAAGCCTTGCAATCAGAAACAGCACGCCCGTGGACCTGCTTACGGCCTGTGACGAGAGCAAAGTACCTTATCAGTTCAGCCAGTCAGGGAAGACTATTACAGCGGATGGATAGCAAGACGAGGCGGGACTGACCTAGAAATAGATGGAGAGAGAACCAAATTAGCCGTGACGGGGGAAAAAAAAGATAGAGACAGCGAGAGGAAAGAATCAATGCCTAAGTGATCTAGAGATACGTAATGGAGGGGGAAGAAAAACTCGTGGAAAAGTTGAATAAGAGAAAAGCAAACAGAAAATGAAGCCAAGTAAATAACGAGAGCCGAGGAAGACCAACAAAAGAATCGAAGAGGATCAAGAAGTTCAATAAAAGTCGAAGCAGAAGGAGGGAGAGGAAGAGGAGCGGAAGGAGGGGGAGAGAGGGAGATAGAAGAGGGAGGGAGAGGAGGGAGAAATCAACCGTTGAACCCTGAAATTAAACAGGAAAGTAAGTGGGTGAAAGGACATGAAAGGAACATAAAGAAAGGGAGAATATAGGATGTTAAAAGAAGAAAAGAAAGGGAGGCAGGGTGATAATGGGAGATGCTGACGATAACGGTGTGTGTGTGTGTGTGTGTGTGTGTGTGTGTGTGTGTGTGTGTGTGTGTGTGTGTGTGTGCTGAAAACGAAGGAAAGCAGGAGAGAAAGCGGTTTGAAAGGAATATCTTGAGAGGGAAGGATTGACGGACAGGATAAAGAGAGGAAGATAAATGGGAGTATTAGTGAAATGTCTGCCCACGTGTTTTCACTTCCCCTCTTTCTTTGCCTCTCCAGTTATTCATGGGCGTCGTTTCTTCTTCTTCTTCTCCTTCCACTTCCTCCCCCACGCTCTCACCGACGAATGCGAATGTGAAATAGAACACAAGAGACGGAAAGAAAACTCGCTACACAACAAAACGGAAAAAAGAAAGAATGACGAGGGGGAGGAAGGGAAAACAAAATGATGAAGGAAGTGAAGCGAGGCGAAAATTTGCAAGGAGAACGATGGAATAATAAAAAAAAAAGACTGATGGAAAAAGGAGGAGGACGAGGAGGAGGAGAAAACCGTTAGATATAGATACGTAAAAATAACACGAAATGGAAAACAAAAGCAAAATAAAAATCCAGTATGCATAGAAAGGAGTGAAACTTTGATTACAGATACATGAAGGGACTTTGGAGAGAATTTGAGGGAGGAGAAAGTTGAAGAGTGAGAGGAAGAGGGAGGGAAGGAGAGGGAGAGGGGAGTGAGAGGTCTTAGAGGAAGGGAAGGAGGAGGAGGAGGAGGAGGAGACGAGAGAGTGGAGAGTCAAAGTGGCATCGTGTCTTACAAAGTTTAATGGGCTTCTGTTGATCTTTTGCGCCCTCTGTCGTCTGCTAGAGGGTGACTTTTAAGCTTACCGAGGAGAGAGAGAGAGAGAGAGAGAGAGAGAGAGAGAGAGAGACACACACACACACACACACACACACACACACACACACACACACACACACACACACACACTCACACACACACGAGAAAGCATGCATACAGAAAAATGGAGTGAATGTTAAAATGTAAAAAAATGTAAAACTGTAAAAATGAATGTAAAATGTAAAAAAAATGTAAAAATGTAAAAATGAATGTAAAAATGTGCGAAATCCAAAGCCTTACATATTTGCGATGTCTCAATTGTGTTCTCGATTTTATTTTCGGCGAAGGGAGTCGATGTCGCTGCTCTATGTTTTCCGTACCTTTTTTTGGGGGGGGCGTTGAAGTTCATTGCACACGACATGGTATATAAGAATCGGATATAACGTGTTTCTTTTATGTCTGGTATTGATCCCGGCGGCTGTTGGGTGACGTGTTGCTGCGTTCCGACGGGCTTAGATCGAAGAGAGATGGAGTGTAACTGTAGAGAAGATATGCACGTATGCCATTCTTTGATCGGTGTGTGTGTGTGTGTGTGTGTGTGTGTGTGTGTGTGTGTGAGTGTGTATCAACGTTGCCAGATTGTCATACTCAGCCGGTTATATTTCCCGACTTCCTGCCCCAAAACTGTCGTCTGGGCTCCAATAAAGAAACTCATTTATAGTTATCGTTAAAAGAGTTAGATCCTGATGTTTCTTGGCAATAGTTAGGCGTCAGAAACCGGGAAATACTATGCTCTGAGTACGATAATCTGGCAACGGTGGTGTGCGTGTGTGTGTGTGTGTGTGTGTGTGTGTGTGTGTGTGTGTGTTAGGGGGAATGGGGTGTTTCACGTAGTTGTAAATTTGTTCCAAGCATCTTTTAAGGTACTGTACACGTCCTTTTCTATTGAGACACTACCAAGGCCTCCATCACGCCAACAGGAACATCATTGTCAGACTTTTGGGGCACACACGGCAGTTGCAGGTCGCGCGAGTCTTTTCCTTACTTGTCTCCCTGTCTCCCTTCTTCTCCCTCTTTCCCGGTAAGGTAAACACGCCGCCGCATCCTCGCCGCCTCCGTCAGCAGGGTTAGCAACACACAGGGCTTCCCCTAAACGGGCTTGATAGCATTCTTTTGTCGGGGCGAGAATGTCAGGTTCACCGCGCACTGCTTCCCTCCTCGCTCCCCTCCGTGAATGCTGCTCTCCCTTACCTTATCCCTCCTCTTCAGTGCTCCTATTCGTCCCCCCCTCCCCTTCAATACTCCTCTTCCTCCTCCTCCATCCTTTAATGCTTCTCTCTCCCCCTCTACCCCCCTTAAATGTCCTCACACACCAGACGCAGGCGAGGCAGGGCAGGCAACACCTCACACACCCGCCTTGGGGCAAAGGTAACACCGGGCGCCGTGTGATAATGTGCGAGAGGAGATATATAATAATCCCGGCACTCCCGCCTCGGCAGTGCTGGCGACGAGGCGGCAGGAGATGTATGGCTTGGCGGAGCGGGCGACTCTCCGCCAAAGAGGTCTGCTATCAGTAATAAGCGTTCATTTGGCCGCCCCAGTGTACAATCAGGGGTCGGGAGGCGCCGCGGCAGCTGCATCAAGGCTGTTATCAGTTGGGAGCGTTGCCAGCCGATATCGAACTTATGGCCGCCCGACACAGTTGCTCTCACACGCATGCAATTTACAACCAATACTGAGAAACATGAAGCCCTAAACCAATTTATGATTTACAGTAGAAAAAGTCTCTGTCAATGGGCGGCTGATGGGAGTTATGCAGGCTGGGGACAGGCGTGGCTTCGGGTGTTTTTGCGGACGAGGCTCAGTGACAAAGTTCCTGGACCGTGGCTGAAAATATCTTGGCCGCCACCTTAATTAGTGGGTCGGGGCCTCACACCTGTCTGGCCTGTGTTCAGCGGCGGCTCCTTCTCCCCGCCACCTCGAGGGCGCCGCCGCAGAACCAGACGGGCGGGTAATAATGGAACAGCAACGGGCCACGATGTTCAAGCAGACACAAAACACATCGAGACACGACGAACAGGACCTGAACATCTTTAGTCACTACAAAAAAAAAAAAGGATGTTGAGCCTCGTGTCTTCTATTTTCCATTTTCGGGTATAAATGAAGAACCCCATGTCTTAATTACCTGAGAAATCTGATCGTTCGTACCTGAGAGAGAGAATCGGTGGAGAAGAAGCAGCCTCTCGTGCACCCGATCCCTCAATCAAGGTGCGCACGCTCGCCAGGTAGTGATGAAGACAGGTGTGCGAGATGATGGCCCTTTTACCCGGCCGAGCTTACACGTGATAAACAGCGAATTGAAGGCGCCAGTCACTCCCTCATTACGGTAGCACATCACCTGAGTCTTGCGGTGGGAGGAGCCGCGTCCCGAATCATAGGTTGGCGCGGTAAGACTGAGCTATTAAGGGCAGTTAGCGTGTTCTCGTACCTTCGTCTTGGTTCCTGTCAATCTCGAGTCGGGTATTAGAGGTGATTTTACTCTGATTCAGCCTCTTTTTACTCTCTTGATTGGGTGATTCTTCCGTCTCTTATTGCCTTTGTCTCCTCCCGTTCGTGTTCGACTTAAACTTTCTGGGGAATTAAGGTTTTTCTGTTGCTCTTTTTTCTCTTTCTCTCCGTCAAAGGTTTGTGCTCGGTATTCTGTTTTTCCCGCTCCTGTTTTGGTGATTTTTTTAAGTGCGTGTCTTTGTAAGTTGGTCCGCGTGTGACTTTATTTGCACTCGTCGTCCTTGAAAGCCAAACCACGGCGTCATTGTCTTAACCTTGTTCCCGCTATTTTTGTCGCGGCTATCGTTGTCATCTTTGTCATGCTCCTCCTCTATCTCATTCTTCCTCCTACTCCTCCTCTCCCTCCTCCTCTTACTATATCGCATTCTTCCTTCTCCTCCTCAATTTCATATTCCTCCTCCCCGTCCTACTCTGTCCCCTATTCTTCCTTCTCCTCTCCATCCTCTGCCTCTATCACTTCTTTCTTTCCATTGTCTTTGTGTCTTCTTCTCCTCCTCCTTTTCTTCCTCTACTTCGTCTTTGTCTTCTACTTCTCTCCTCCATATCCTCCTCTTCCTCGGTCTCGTCTTCCTCCTCTTCAGCTTTGTCTACGTCGCCTCCTTCACCTCCCCTTCGTCCTCCTCCTCCTCCTCTGCCCCACAAGCCTTGAAGGGATGCTTACAATTATTCACACCTGCCCGGGCGTCACTCTACCCCCGGCGCCTTGCATCCTTCCTGTGTTTACTTCTTGCAATTCTCAACACAGGCACCGAGCAGCAGCAGCGAGGGTCTGGCGGGTGCTGCTGGGGCCTCTGGACGTTTCTTGGCTCATCCCCAGGACGGGAAACATTTCAACGTGGAATATTTATAGTTGTGAATGCAGGGGAGGGTTGGTAGTGGCCTGGTTGGCTTACTGACTAGGGTAAAAGCTCTCTAGGAATGTTAGTGTCTCAGGGTGCTTTGTGGCTTCGAATGGACCCTTGATTTGTTTAGGAATGTTATATCTTCGAGTATTGGTTCGTATCCCTTTAAAGTACCCTGGAAACATCTGTACCTGGTAAGGGATGCTCAGAGGAATGTGAATGGACTCGGAGTCTGACCTGGCATACCTGTGTCCAGAAATGTGTGCTAGAATATTTGAGTGTAGCAATACCTGTGACTTAGAATTGGTTGCTGTTCCGTGAATGCACTTTGAGAATATCTGTACCCTGAATATACCTTGAATTTGTCCATTAGTGTGTTCTGAAAGTTGTTGTGAGCCATATTTGTATTTTAGAGTTGCTTGTATCCCATGACTACACTCTGATAATGGCTCTTTTATTCATCAACGCAAACACCACCACCACCACAACAACAACCACTACGACCTCCACAACCACAGTACAGTCACCAGCACATCTCTGCCACAAGGAAACTGAAAACTTGGAATCTCTAATCAGGAATCCTTGTGTTCAGAACTCTGCACTGGAAATGAATAGTTAAGGAATTCGTGTAACTTGAACCGTGCATACATCTCTGGGGCAGTATATACCATGGGAATGCTAGGAATCTTGGTGAACCTGGAATATGTAACCTGGAACGCTTGTGTCCAGGAATGAGTGAGTCTTAGGCCAGTATACCCAGACGGTTTCGGCTCCCACAGTACGTTTTCAGAGGCCACAAAGAAGATTAATCGGGTTCTCTTGATCATTTTCACTTTCATGATGCAGAAGCCTTGTCATACTATCACATGGCTCATAAAACTACTCTTGGAAATACTAACACAACCTCTACGAAAGCCTTATCCAATGTTGGTGTGTGAGCCTCGAAATGTTTAAGAATACGGGCTTTAGGAACGTTTTTTGTCTCTGGAAACGTTTTCATATTTCTGTAAACGTTTTTGTATCTCTGGAACTGTCTCTGTATCTCTGGAATCGTCTCTGTATCTCTGGAATGGTTTTTGTATCTCTGGAGTCGTTTATGTATCTCTGGAGACGTGTTTGTATCGCTGGAATCGTTTATGTATCTCTGGAATCGTTTTTGTATCTCTGGAGACATTTATGTATCTCTGGAAACGTTTTTGCATCTGGAAACGTTACTGGTTGTTTTAAATCTCTGAAATGTTTTTTGTATCTCTCTGGAAACGTTTGCATCTCTCTCTCCCGCTCCTAAACACAGCAGCAAACGTTTGAGATTTGCATGTAGGTAAGGCGAGTACTAGGAATCCTGCAAACATTAGTCCCTGGCAAATAATTAAGTCGGACTCTGGACTGCCGGGGAAGACTCAGCGCTGGAATTCTGTCTCTTTGTTTTCCCCGCGTTGGCCCGGCGAGTTGCCACTATAATTCACAACTTACTCGGCCTAAAGAATACGAAGGCAAACTTTTCTCACGGGGAAGTTTCTCTGGAGTGGTGGTGGTAGTGGTGCTTCGTGAGTGCCGTGAAAGGTGAGGGTAATTTATTTATGGATGAGTATGAGTCACTTGTGGTGGTGAAGGAAGGTGGTGGAGGAAGAGGAGGTGAAGGTGTTGTGGTATTGGTGATGGTGTTGGTTAGCTAGTGAAGTGAAAGGTGGTGGATGAGTTACTAGTGGTTGTGGAGGGGATGGTGGTGGAGGAGGTGAATGTGATATGATGGTGGTGGTGTTGCTTCGTGAGTGTATTGAAAGGTGTTTGTGGATGAGGCTGAGTCACTGGAGGTTGTGGAAGTGGTGATGGTGAGGGTGGAGGTGTGGAAGTCGATGGTGTTTTGGTGGTGGTGGTGTGGGGGGGAGGTGGAGTGGGTGGGGGTGCATACCGCGTCGATTCCCTGTCGAGTTAAGGAATGGAGAGCAGAAGTCGAGTCGCTGGTGCTGTTTAAATATTTACAGCGAGGCTTTTGTGCTCCGGGGGCGAGTGGCGAGTTTGGGGGGGAAGGGGGGGGGGGGGGGAGAGGAGACGAGTTGGCCCTGTTTTTTCTTTCTTTTTTTCTTTATCATCTTCTTTTCTTCTTTACCTTCGACTTCTTTTCGTTTTTCTATTTGTTTTCCTTTTACTTCTTCCTTCTTTCTTCTTGTTCTTCAGCTTGTTCTCCTTGTTCCAGTTGTTTTTATTTTTGTTCCTCTTATTTTCTTTTCTTCATCTTTTCTTCTTCTTCTTCTTCTTCTTCTTCTTCTTCGCTTTCTTCTTCAGCTTCTTTTTATTATTATTATCATTATTATTATTGTTTTTTTTCTTCTCCTTCTAAGCACTTGTTCTTCTTGTTCTTCTTGTTCTTGTTCTTGTTCTTGTTCTTCTTGTTCTTCTTCTTGTTCTTGTTCTTCTTCTTCCTCTTCCTCTTCTTCGTCTCCCGCGCCCCGGTGATTTATTTTAATTTTCGAGTTTGGTGAAGTCGAGAAAAATGTGTTCCAAGTTCCAGGTGTCATGTTGGTGTTGTTTTCCTTCTTCGTTGACTTAGATGACTCCTGAAAAACTGCAATAAAAAAGGAGTTTGAATTGTTTTTGTTTTGTTTGCTTGACTCAGGGAAAAATAGGGAAGAAAGTGATGGAATTTGAACATTGTATATAAAAAAAATGAGGTACAAATCATTACAGCTATAGGAAAAAAAGTTAATATAGATAAAAAAAATAAACAGGTGTGTCTAAAATGATTACAAACAGGAAAAATAGTGAAAAGTGATGAAATTTTGACCTTAGAAAAAACGAAAGCATCTACTCGCCAAAAATAACTACAAATATAAAGTAAGTTAATTTGATGTTTACTGAAAAGTGGTAATGATAAATAAGGTTGAAAAAAAATAATATCTCTGGAAAATTCACTTTAATGATAATTCAAGCAAAAAAAAAAAAAAAAATGAAATTAAAAAATAAAATGGATGAAATTACACTTCTATTATAATCCAAACATAGAATACTGATTAAAGAAATAAAATAAAAAGACGAAAAAAAAAGAAAATACTCCTTAATCATAACCCAAATGAAAACAAAATAAAAATAAAATGAAAAATAAAACAAAGAGAAAAGTACACCTCTATTATAATCCAAACATAAAATACAGATTAAAGAAATAAAATAGAGACAAAAAAAATGAAAATACTCCTTAATCATAACCTAAGCAAAACAAAAATAAAATGAAAAAAAAAAACATTAAAAAAACCTAAAAAATGCCCCTAAAAATCATAATCCAAGCACAAAAGCACAATAAATAAACAAACAGAAAAGTCATCCCAAGGCGAGGCGAGGCGTATTAGGAGAGCCAGAGACGCCGCGGGGAAAGAAAACGGGCGAAACATCATTGGATCTGCGGGCGGGGAAAAGAATTAATGAATGTGACCACGAGGGAAGTGTGAGCAATTTGCCTGATAAATGGTGCTGGGGGTGATTAATGTGGCTCAGGGCAATTAGGCCAGGCGTCACCTCCACCCCGCAAGACTTGGCGCTAAACCGTTTCGACCTCACCTCTTCCTCCTTCCCCCTCTTCCTCCTCGCCCCTCTTCCTCCTCGCCCCCTCGTTCTCTTCCTCCTCCAGCTGGTCCTCCTCCAAACCCTCCTGTTCCTCGTCCTCCCCCTCCGCACGTTCCTGTATTTCCTCTTCACTTTTCTGTATGTTCTCGTCGTCTTCCTCCTCACCTCCCCCCCCCTCTTCTTCACCCGCTCCTCTTTCTCTTCCTCGTCCTCTTCCTCCTCCTCTACTTCATTCTCACCTTCTTTTATCTTCTCGTCCTCGTCTTTCACCTCATTTTCTCCTCTCCTGGCCCCCTCTTCCTCCTCCTCATGCTCTTTCTCCTCCTCCTCCTCCTCCTCCTCCTCCTCCTCCTTCTCCTCCTCCTAAAAACTATTTGCGAAACTATTTGCACGTTCAAAACCGACTAGATAAATGTTTAGAAGCTGACCCGAACATCCGCTATTTTGCTCTGGTCTAACAGAAAGTAGCGTTAGCTTGGTTGTCGTGTATGATCTTCCTTCTGTCCGTGTAAAATTCCATTGTAGTTTTTCTATACTACATAGTATTCTTCCTTTTTCGTGCCAGCCTCGGCTGGAGGGACTGGTGGGAGGGGAGGAGCCTTCGCCTTTGCTGTCCTGTGTCTCTGACTCGTAAATTAGAGTAGACGGTAGCAACAACAAACAGCCTAGTTAGGACCAAGAGGTCTGTTGCTGTTTGCTTTTCCTTTGTACGTCTTTGTACTCCTCTTCCTCTTCCTCCTCTGCGTCGTTCTTCGTGCTTGGCAGCATTGTTTTACTTTGATTTATTGTTATTTTTGTTGTTTTGTAGAGGGGGAGGGAACTTGTGTGAGCTTATTAGCTGTTCGTTTTTTTTTTAATGATGTATTGTTGTTGAAGTTGCTTTCGCTGTTTTTGTTTGCTGTTAAAGTAGTTGTTTGGGATTTTTTTTTATTGACATAACTATATTTGTTTCATATCACATCATCTTCTTTGTCCGTCTTCCTCTTCCCTGTTCCTCTTCCTCTTCTTCCTTTTCTTTTCCTTCCACTTCTTTTTATTGTTATTACTACTGCTACCACTACTACTTATATACTTATCTTTCTCATTCTTCCTGTTAGAATATTATCACTAATCTCCAAAAATACATAACTACGCGTCAATATATCACATTTACCTCCGCTCAAACGCTCTGTAATAACAACAACAAACGCTCTGGTAACACACTGAGCAACAAACTAACCGAACAAATAACCAACATAATACAACAAACCATCATTGACCCAACTACCAGAACCGACTCACCAGGAACCTGCAGGCGTCTTCTTAATTGCCGTGTTCACCTTGTATCGCCGTCCGTCTCCCTCGGCGCCTCCCTCGATAGCGTTACTGCGACGTTAATGATAAATTCTGGCGGGCTGGGAGAGGCGCTAGTGAATAATGAAGCAAGTTGGGCCAGTAGTTTGCGTGTAAGTGCGGGAGTTTGGGTGACGTGTGGCGAGGGAGAGGCGAGCTTCCCTTCCCGGGCCTTTTTCATCACCTGGATCTCCCCCGCACCTGCTCCTCCTCTTTCCTCCTTCCTCTTCCTTCCCTCGCTCCTCCCTTCGTTATTCTTTTTTTTTTCCTCCCTTCCTTCCTTTTTTCCTTCCCTGGTTTTATATATTGTTTTCATATTCGTTTTTCTCCTTTCTTTATTTCTATTTTTCTTCCGTCTTTCCTTCCTTCCTTCCTTCCTTCCTTCTTTTCTTCCTTCTTCCCTTCTTTCCCTGATTTTATATATTGTTTTCATATTCGTTTTTCTTCTTTCTTTATTTCTATTTTTCTTCCGTCTTTCCTTCCTTCCTTTCTTCCTTCCTTCTTTCCTTCCTTCTTCCCTTCTTTCTTTCCTCGGTTTTATCTTTTTTTTCATATTCGTTTTCTTCTTTTTTTGGGTGTATTTTTCTTCCTTCCTTCCTTCCTTCCTACCTTTCTTACTTACCTGGGCCTCCCTCGAACCTGGTCTTCCTCCTTTCTTCCCTTCCTTCAATAACTTTTCTCTATTTTCTTCCTTCCTTCCTTCCTTCCTTCCTTGGGTTTACTCGTTTCTTTCGTTTCCATTTTTTTTTCTTTATTTATGTTTATTTCCCTTCCTTCTCCTTCCTCCACTTCGTTTCTTTCATCCCTTGCTTCCCTTCTATGAGACTCGTTTCATCAGCTGGGTATATATCTGACCTTCTGCCACTCCTTTAGTTCCTCCTCTCTTCCTTTCCTTCATCTCCACACACTTTCTTCTTTCCATCCCTTCCGTCTCTATTTTCTTCCCCATGATCTTGCCTACCGCGTTCCCCTCTCCCTCCTCTCCCCTTTCCTTCCTCTTTCTCTCTTTCACTCCATCTCGTTTCCCTCGGTTCTTTTCTCTCTTGTTTTTCCGTTGCCAGGATGCACTCCACATCTGCTCTTCCTTCCCGCTTTCCTATCGTTTACTTTATCTCCTCCATCGTATTCTTTCACTTCCTTTCGCCCACTTTTTCTCTGCTTGGGTCCGTCTCACACCTGTCCGCTCTCTTCCTCTTTTCTTCGTTATCAAGTGTTTTGTTTCTCGTTTCCTCCGCCTCCCGCCTTCCTCTTTTTGTTCTGGTGTCTCGTCTTCACTCTTCTTTGTCCTTCAGTGATTTTATGATCTTTTATTTATTTAGCTTTTCTCCGTGTACTTCTTGATTTCCTTTACATTCAGCTATTTTCTTTACTCATGTCATCGTGCTGGCGTGGTGAGCCCGTGGACCAATTTTCAACCACCGGCGAGTGGCGGAAGAATACCCACATAGCACCCGGATCTCCAATCAACTCTTAACATCATCGACTTCGTTCAAGCGGAGCACCGGGGGGCAGCATGGGCCAAGCAAGAGTCATACATCACGGCAGCCACTATAAATATAATTCGCCTGCGCCACTAACAGGCTGTGGTCGTCCAGGAGGCCCCTCAAGAAAGCCTACCAGCGCTATAGGCAGCACATAAAAAAAAAAAAAAATACTATTACTACTACTACTACTACTACTACTGCTGATGGCGCTACTGATATTAAAAAAAGTAATAATGTTAATAGTGACATTGTTGCGGCTACTACTATACTACTACTACTACTACTACTTCTACTAAATAATAATGACAAGAAAACATAATGGATTAAGTAAATACTCCCCTTAAGGACGAAAAAAAAGCTAATCAAAAGAATAAAACACGAGGCATTCCAATCCAGGGAGCAAAGGCCGCCTCGAGGAGCTATCAAGGTTACTAATAGCAATAATAGGTGTTTGTTTGTTTGTTTGTTTGTTTGTTCAGGGTGATGTAACGCAGAACTGGGAAAGGAGAACAATAGCTATGAACGTTTTGTTAGATTAATGCATAACAAAACGGCAATGTGTGTGTTTGTGTGTGTTTGTGTTCGTTTGTTAGTTTTGGTGTTTGTGTTTGTGTGTGTCCCTGCCTTTTCGTGTGTGTGTGTGTGTATGTGTGTGTGTGTGAAATAATCAGTAGTCTTGTGTTTGTGTTTGCTCGTTTTTTGTTTGTGTGTATGTGTGTGAAATAGTCAGCAGTCTTATGTTTGTGTTTGCTTTTTGTTTGTTTGTTTGTGTGTGTAGTATTTGCCGTGTTTGTGTTTCTTTGTTTGTGTGTGTGAAATAATAAGCAGTCTTGTGTAACGTTGAATGGAGCGACTTGCTACTCCTGTTTTTACCCTCGTGTGATTCGCCTTCATCCAGGTATTAAAACGGCCGCCGGCAAAACATTCAAGCGCCGTGATTATTTCCTATTGACGGAACAAAATCGCTATACCATAAATTCTCATTCCTGCTAAACGGTCCCCTTCCACAGAGAAACAAAGGCATATTTATTGAGATAGAGTAGGAGTGTTCCAACCGAGTGTCCAAATTACAGGCCTTCCCCCTTTAGTAATTACAGATCAATATACTCAATCATCCCTAAATTTCTGTTCATGTAAAATTGATGAAGTACACGTACGATACACGTCCCTGCCTCCAATTAGCTGCAATATTAATCTCCCGTTCTCCCTTCTGCCAGGTGAGTGGAGAGGCGGGTCCAGAGCAGGTGTACCGGGGGCCACTACACAGGTAAGTGCCCTCGCCCCCTCTTCCCGTCCCCCCTTAATACTTCGACCCCTTTTCCCCGTTACTCTCTCCCCCCAACCCTCTTCTCTTCCTTCCTAACCCTTCGACCTCTTCTCTCTCTTCTCTCCCTCGCTTCCTCCCTCCACCCTTCATGGTTCTCCCCCTTCTTCCTCCCTCTCTTTCCCCTTCCTCCCCCACCCACAACGCTTTGCCCCCTCCCCCTTTTCTTATATCTGTTCCCCCCTCTGTTTCTCTCCCTCTCTCTATCTACATATTTATCTATCTCACCCTCTATCATTTCCTAATAACGAATGCCTCTTTCCCCCTCTCTCTCTTTCTGGCGTGTTGCTGCGGTAATTTGTGTTTCCGTGTGTTGCTATATGTGTTGTTATAAGATTAAAGTGTTGCCTCCATATTCCACGCTACAAGAACACACGTCGCAAAGTGGCTTGATCCTCTTTGTGTTTCTGGTGTGTTGCTAGGGTGAAATGTGTTGCCGAGTGTTGCTGCGTCCTCCTGTGTGAGTTGCATGAGCGGGGTTGTAAAATAGGCTGGCTGGCGAGGCGTCCTTTGTGTTGTCCGGCCTTTGTTTTAATCATGACGCTGGTTTTTAGTTGTGTTCTTCATTAATGGCTTCTTTCCGCGCATACATACATACATACATACCTTCGTTAACAGTTCACCGACCCTTATCTTCCTTTATCCCCACACGATTCTTGCACATCACAAAAAACAGAGCTAAGGGAGTAAAAAGGCATAGTTTATCAGGTAGATCTGGAAGTCATTCACACCTCCACACCTGATGTACCCTCGAGTGACCTGGCAGGGTATAGGAACAAGTATTTTTTCCTCCGTACCTCACCCACAACCACACCCTGTCACTTCCTCGTCTCTTCCAGTCAAGAAAAAAAATAAACAGTCACTCAGTCATTTTACAGTAACTTCCAATCACCCCCACGAGTTATTTCTTCCTTCTGCTCCTCATTCACAAACACATCCTGCCCACCCCCCAGTCTCAGTCTCCCCCTGCAAAAACGAGTCAATCCCAGTAATTCCTAATCACTTTCACTCATTCCCAGCAATTCCTAGTCGCCTCCTGTCACTCCTAATCATACTCAGTCATTACCAATCACTTCCACTCATTCCCAAGAACTTTCAGTCATTCCTAGTTATTCTCATTCATTCTCAAGAACCCCCAGTCACCAGTCACTGCCCAGTCATTAAAATCCTCACCCACTCACCCCAATTACCTTCAGTCACCAGTCAGTCACTTCAGCCATCCCCGGTCACTCCCAGTCGTACCTAATCATCCCCACGCCCCACCCTTGCCACCCCAGTCACCCCAACCACATCCCCGGTCACACCCTAGCCCCTCCAGTCACCCCAACCTCCCGCGGTCACACCCAGTCATACTTAGTCATCCTCACACACACCCTGCAGCCCCACCTCCCCCCCCGCCGCAGCGCACGACCCAGGGCATGTGTCTTAGTCTGCAAGGCTCATGTCGTCCCAGTATTTTACGGGCCCAGGGTGTCGTGCTATAATGCTGCGCCGGTAAATCATGTCGCTACCTTAGTAATGGCCTCTGATTAATAACGTTGTCGCGGGAGTATTTATTTTCCGACTTGAACTCCGCTTGTAAACACGACCATCCCGGGAGTGGCCGCAGGAAGAGTGGTGCAGGGAGGTCGTGGTAGTCGTTGTGGTCGTTCAGGTTGTTGGTGTAGCGGTGTGTGTGGGAGAGGTTAAGGGGGGGGGTAGTTAGATAAGAGAGGGAGGGAGGAGGTGAGGGAGTGGAAAGAGTAATGAGGAAGGGAAGGGGAGGTAAGGAGGGAGGGATGACTGAGATGAGGAAAAAGTAATTAAGGTGAGGAAGAGAGAGAGAGAGAG
The DNA here is from genome assembly GCF_024679095.1 of Eriocheir sinensis. Lineage (NCBI taxonomy): Eukaryota > Metazoa > Arthropoda > Malacostraca > Decapoda > Varunidae > Eriocheir > Eriocheir sinensis. The sequence continues at coordinate 19,229,337 of NC_066526.1, read as the reverse complement.
AGAGAGAGAGAGAGAGAGAGAGAGAGAGAGAGAGAGAGAGAGAGAGAGAGAGCCCGTAAGGAGGAGGGGAGATAAATGAAAAGACCAAACAAATAGAGGAAAAAGGGAACAAATGATGCAGTGAATAAATTAAGCGAATGATCGAAGTGCGGAAATAGAAGAAGGAAGGAAGGAAGGAAGGAAGGAAGAGGGAAGCAGTGTGAAAAGATGACAAATTTAGTGGGGGAGACAAATTTAAAAGCCAGAGAAAACGAAATTCTTGGTAAACGTTCGTACGCGTTTAACCAAGGAACGTTTTTTAGTTTTAGTTTTTGTAGTGTGTGTGTGTGTGTGTGTGTGTGTGTGTGTGTGTGTGTGTGTGTGTGTGTGTAACTTTTAATAGTCATCATACGAATACCGGAGGAATAGACTGATAGACAGATTGATTGATAAATAGATAGATATAGAGAGACAGAGAGAGAACAGTCACCACAAAAAAGTAATGAGGATAAAAATAACCGAATAAATCACCGTAACCCAGACTTGTAAGACCACTTGCTCGTTCATCAATATTATCGGACGAGTTACTACTTTCCTGCCCCTTCCTCTGCGGGTCAACGCGAGCGCCCTCTGTTCCTGCCGCGCCCAAGCCTTTATTGCATGTCGTCTAATACCCTGATAGGCCATTGAACTCTCCGGGCGATAATAACACGCAATAAACGATAATATCAATAGCGGTTCGGGAGTAAGGGCCAATTCGGTATTAGGAAACTGTCATTAAGAGTACCTAATGACCTGACCGCATCCCATTACCTGAGTTGCCTAATACCTTACCTGTACGAGGCTAATGGGAAGGTGAATGTCAGGTGTGCATGAGCCTAAGGTGGATTTGGTATATATATGAAAGGCATCGATAAAAAGAAATATTTGAGAGTGGAGTGAGTGAGGAGTGGATGAGTGGAGACGTAGGTAAACGGAGAATATTGGAAGGGTGGTGGAGGGGGGAGAGAGAGAGAGAGAGAGAGAGAGAGAGAGAGAGAGAGAGAGAGAGATTAAAAGAAAAGGATGAGAGAGACACTGATAAAGAGATATATTTAAGAGAAAAAATGTCATTCTCGTTATATAAATAAAATACAGGGTTTCGTGTATTTATTTTTTGTTATCTGTTCATGTATTGCTGGTCCCGCGCAGCCCGCCTGATAAGGATGCGCAGAAGTGGATCTGTTCTCTGCGTCCTTGAGCCCCTTATCAGCGAAAAAGGCTTCTCTGTTTCAGCCGCATAATTTTTCATCCTGTATTTCTTTTCTCTGAGGAGCCTTGTATAACGTGAAGACTCTTTGATCTTCCTCAGGCCGAGTTAGTGATTGGTGGAAGATACGAACTGAATAAGCATTACGTTTCATATCTAATTTTTTTTCTTGTTACATAAATGTTGTGCCAGTGAAAAAAATATTCTTAACATTGATTTGAACGGATATGGACTCATTCATTCATTTTTTTTTTTTGACACGAATAAACATCATTAATATTTCATGTTTAAAAGTCGCTAGTTTTTCTTTTTTTCTTAGATTTACGGATTTTTTTAGCTGCTATATCTAAAGGTAGGCGCGTTATCTAAAGGTGTGCTTATTACGAGGAGTTGCTAAGAGTTAAGAAGATTAACTATGCGTTTAATTTTTTTTCAAGTTTATTTTCCGCGGATTTTTTTCCTTCCCCAAGTGGCGTCGTCGGGGCCATTCTCTTCCTGCTTTCCCATCACCTTCGCGCTTATCTCGCGGCCTAGCCTAAGCCTCCTCACAACACTTACCATCATTCCCGATTTCACTCAAGGCTCTTTTTCCTCCTCGTGAAAATCCTCTTCCTCATTTTATCTTCAAGTAATACTGCGCTTCTCTTTCTTAACACATTTTTACTTTACACATTTCCCACAAACAGACAAACAGACAAACTAACCGACCAAGAGACAGACACACACACACAGACGAAAAGGTAAAAAGACAGACGGACAGACAGACAGACAGACAGAGACAGACACAGACACAGAAAGGTACGGACGCTTAGACAGAAGAGGAAGCAGGCAGGTAGACATATAAGCAGATAGACAATGAGGTAATACGTACACACACACACACACACACACACACACACGCACACACACAAACACACATCAGTAATACACACAAAAACACATAAAGAACAATTAAAAACGTATAAATATGACCCGGAAGTAGTATCTTTCATGGTCGAAATGATCATACCCGCATATTCCTATTCTCTCTCCAATCCTCTCAGCCCACATCCCTTTGCACCTGACAGTCCGAAGCACCTGAATACCTGTGGCCTTCACCTGCCCCGCATCAGCTTCCCGGCCCGCAGGTGTGCCTTAGAAACCGTGAGAGGAGTTGCGATCTTACCTGAGGAGCGCCGAATTTCCCGTCTTACCCGACCTTCACCTTTCAGCACACTTCCCTCTCATTTCGACTTCGAGTTCTGTACCAACACTTACTGCAGCCAAGCCTTGGGGCACGCGGGGCTAAGACTCTCTAAGGGGATAAAGGTGCAAGGCGGTCTGTGTCTGGGAGGGGAGGAAGGGGCAGCCAACGTAAGGGATGTGATTATGAGTGTGTGTGAGAAAGTATGAGGGCGTGAGAGAGCATGAGGCTTGGTGGCTTTGTCGGGTCCTTGCTGCTTCGTCCTCAAGGCAACTTCTGGGGTGTAAAGAGGAATCTTCTTCAAGTGTTTTGGCTCCGAGGTGGGCCATTGTCGACGCTTCTTTCATATTTTCTCCTTGAAGACGCATCCTCTGTTCTATCTTCATCTGTGAGGCTTGAGATGCATTGATTTATTTTTTGTTCTTTAATGTCTCCGCGACTCGACGCTCTACGATGGATCAATAATGTGTGTGTGTGTGTGTGTGTGTGTGTGTGTGTGTGTGTGTGTGTGTGTGTGTGTGTGTGTGTGTTTGTGTTTGTGTCTTTCTCCCACAGTAAAAAAAAAAATTGTGTATATCCCGAGAACTCTAACTGACAGTGGTTCAAGATATGTTTCAGTTAGAGGACCGAATCTCGGGAATAATTTTGTTAACGTGAGAGAGAGTAAGAATTAACGTGTCCCAAAGTTTGCCTCGAGGAATTATATATTGCGTGACTTTTTATTCAACGCAGGTGTAAATTTTGGAGCATAATGTGACCTTTTTGTTGTATTTAAGGTACGATAATTTGTATTTAAACGCTGAATCTCTCTCTCTCTCTCTCTCTCTCTCTCTCTCTCTCTCTCTCTCTCTCTCTCTCTCTCTCTCTCTCTCTCTCTCTCCCCCCCCCCCCCCCCGGGTAAAATTCTCTGCAAATTGAATAGCACTTTATTGCGTCCAAGGCTTCGTATCTTAGACTAGACACACAATTTCATGTACTTTTCTCTCATCCTCCACCTCTCTTTCCTCCTCCTCCTCCTCCTCCTCCTCCTCCTCGCTCTCCTTCCCTACTACCACGGCATCCTTTTCCTCATTGCCCTCTTTCTTAACCTCCCCCCACATTACCTACTCCTCCTCTTGTCTTCGTCCTCCTCCTCGTCGTCATCCTCCTCCTCGTCCTCTTACTCTACCATCACCTCATCCGCCTTTTCCTCTTCGTCCTCTAATTTACATTCTCCTTCCTCACCTCCTGCTCGTCTTCCTCCTCTTCGCCTTCATTTTCCGTCTCCTTCTCCTCCCACCTTACCCTTTTCTCCTCCTCCTCCTCCTCCTCCTCCTCTTCAGCAATACAAAATACAATCTTTCACGCCTCGAGGTTGTCCGTAAGTACTTGGGTGAGTGTGAACGGTCGCCTCGAGTGGGTCTGTCTCCTCGTGCTTTGTGGCGGGTCTTTGTTCTCCTGCTTCACACCCTTTTTTTATCTTCCTTTTTTTTTATCTAGTGTAGTCTTCCCTTTCTATCGGGTTTTGTGTTCGTTAGTCTTCCCTTTCTATCGGGTTTTGTGTTCTTTAGTCTTCCCTTTCTATCGGGTTTTGTGTTCTTTAGTCTTCCCTTTCTATCGGGTTTTGTGTTCTTTAGTCTTCCCTTTCTATCGGGTTTTGTGTTCTTTAGTCTTCCCTTTCTATCGGGTTTTGTGTTCTTTAGTCTTCCCTTTCTATCGGGTTTTGTGTTCTTTAGTCTTCCCTTCCTATCGGTTTGTGTTCCAGATATTCCGTCTCTTGCTGTCTGTGTCTGTTTTGCCGTTTTCTTTTTCTTTTTTTTTAGTTTGTTTCTGTTTTTGGTTATTTTTTTCGTGTTTTATCTGTTTTTATTTATTTGTTATTTTTTATTGGCTGTTTTTTGCCCTGACTGTATTTTTTTAGTTTGCGTTTTTGGTTTGCTGCTTTTTTTCGAGTTTTATTTGTTTTTATTTATTCGTAATTCTTAATCGAGTGCTTGTTTTCTCTGTGGTATATATATATTTATTTATTTATTGTTAGTGTCCTCTTATGTATTTCTTGTCAATGTTGTATTTGTTTTACCTCGGGGCGTAATTTCATATTCTTTTTTTTTTCCTTTTATATGCTTCTCTTTTACGTTTCTTTTTTATATAGTAGCTGTATGTCGCCGGAGTGTTCTCTATTACAGTTTTTCATTATTTTCTTTCTACACACAAACTTTATTTTTTTTCTTTTAAAGGGGTCAGTATGTAAACACGTGTATTACTAATCATATTTTTGTTGTTCTGATATTTTGACGTGTTTTCTTGTATTATTTATCAGTTTCATTTATATTCGTGTCCTATAGGTGGTTTTCTGAATGGCCTCTTGTATATTCTCCTTATCTCGTGTTTCCTTGTGTAGTTCTGCGTCATTGATTAGCTTACCTGGCGGCTCCGTGACAGGTGGAAAGGAATGCAGGTGATCTATAACTGGCGTGGCCTCGTCCTGAAGTATTCCTGGTGTATATTCTCTGCCTCCAGTTCAAGGAAGCGTGGCCCGCCCCCTTGATGCCATTTTTCCCTTCCCTCCCTTCACTCCATTACATTCTTGTCTTTCCTGTTATTCTCGTCTTCTTTTTTATCCATGTTTAATTTTGCTTTTGCTTCCTCCGCCTCCTCCATCACCTTTTTCCATCAAGCCTTTGGTATACCGCACTCCTCCTTCTCCTCCTCCTCCTCCTCCTCCTCCTCCTCCTCCTCCCCCCTCTTTCTCTTCTCCCTTTTGTTCGTTCTCATCCATCTCTTTTATTTCCTCTCTGTCAATTTTTTTTTTTTTAGGTCGTGCTAGATGAAACCAAATCTGGAACAGTCAACTTGCTACCGTACTACATCAAAATCTCTTTCCTGGACTTTATATGTGGGAAGGAAAAGCAAGACATAAAGAGATAACCAGAATGAAAAGAATAAATGTTGGACAGGTAAATATATAGATAGTAAATTGTATATCTCCTGTTCTCTACATCCTCTTCCTTGAGAACACTTGATAATGATAGAGGGCATGGCACTGTAGAGACGTAAAGCAAGGAGTATAGAGATGGGAGTGGCGAGTAGCGGGCTTTTTTTTGTACCCTTTGTGTTGCCCTTAAGTCGTGTCCTCTGATGTAAAAAAAAGAAAAGAAATGGATACAAAGGGATAACCAGAATAAAGAATACACGTTAGTTAGGTAGATAGTATAGAATGGCTAACAGGGAGCACAACATATCTCTCAGCCTCTACATCCTCTGCCGTGAGAACTCTTAAATAGTGAGAGTGAGGACGATGTAGAGATGTAGAAGAGAGAAAAATATAGAGATGCTTGTGAAGGGTAACTATTGATCGGTGAAGTGACTTTTATTTGGTGTTAATGAGAAGGTTGTATTCTTTGTTTAATTAGTGACAGTGGAAGTTTTGTGCCTTGCTTTCATGTGAATTAATATCAAACTTCACTACGGTCTGTTTTTCTTTGTCTGGTTTAATTTCTCTTAATTAAGCTTATGTTCTTTACCGACCTTGTTTTCTCTCCGTCATTGTCATACTTTATATTTTATTTACTTTATTAATATCATACTTTAATTACTTTATCATCTTTATCATATTGACATTATTTTATTTATATAGGTACTTTACTTTATCATGCTTTATTTACCGTATTATAAATAGTCACACTTTACTTCAGTCCTACTTTACTTGGATGTGTGTTGTGTACCTTTGATGTCCTTTGATTTCTACGTTTCTCTCTCTCTCTCTCTCTCTCTCTCTCTCTCTCTCTCTCTCTCTCTCTCTCTCTCTCTCTCTCTCTCTCTCTCTCTCTCTCTCTCTCTCTCTCTCTCTCTCTCTCTCTCTCTCTCTCTCTCTCTCTCTCTCTCTCTCTCTCTCTCTCTCTCTCTCTCTCTCTCTCTCTCTCTCTCTCTCTCTCTCTCTCTCTCTCTCTCTCTCTCTCTCTCTCTCTCTCTCTCTCTCTCTCTCTCTCTCTCTCTCTCTCTCTCTCTCTCTCTCTCTCCTCTCTCTCTCTCTTCTCTCTCTCTCATCTTCCTGCCTCTTTCTCTCTCCATTCTCCCCTCTCCCTCCTGCTTCCTCCTGCACTCTCCAGCCTCTCCTCCCTTGCCCCCTGTGCCCCCTCCCTAATCCTTCCATTACTTGCAGCTGCCTCCCACTAGAAAAAGGGAAGGAAAGGCTTTCTAAAATCTCTTCTCTGGACTTTATATTTGCGAAGGAAAAAGGAGGCGGATAAAGGGATGAACAGAATAACAGAAAGAATGGTAGATAGGTAGATAGACTCATAGTAGATAGGTAGAAGAACTTAAATATGCAGATAAATGGAGATAGAATGGCTAAACGGATAAATACTGTACTTACTTAAAAATAGATAGATAACTGTAACTTGAGATTTAAAGATTTATTGATTCAGTCGTCGTTAGATAGATACTTTAGAGAGAGAGAGAGAGAGAGAGACTAATATATAAAACTGAATCAGACCAGAGTACAATATCCAAACCATTTATATATCTCCAAGCGATTTAAGAAGCAACGAAAGTATAGTAGTTCTCTTGTTATTTATTGCATGAAACATAACCGTTGCCTTCTGCTGTGAAAACGAAAAAAAAGAAGAAGGTTAGTGCTCTGTCTCTTTCTGTGTGTGTGTGTGTGTGTGTGTGTGTGTGTGTGTGTGTGTGTGTGTGTGTGTGTGTGTGTGTGTGTGTGTGTGTGTTAATTTCCAAACACCACAATACATTTTCTCTGCGGTAAAGAAAACCTCGGGAACAATAGAACACCTTCCGACGCTGTTTGTTCTTTCCTTTTCTCTCTAATGTTATCGCTCATCCGTTTTTGCTGAGCCGCGTTTGTCATCCTCTTAATCATGAACGGTGGATGAGCTCAGGGATGATGATGATGATGATGATGATGATGATGATGATGATGGTGATGGTGGTGATGAGAAAGAAGCGAACAGTGAAGAGGAGGAAGAGGTGAAGTTGGAAATGAAGAATCAGAATGGGGAGGAGTAGAGAAGGTGATAGTGATGATGCTGAGGAGGAAGCGGAAGATGAAGAGGAGGAGGAGGAGGAATACATAGGAATACATAGGAAGAACAGACACCAGAAGACCTATCGGTCTATGACGAGGGTGTCTGTTTACTACCGCTACTACTAGTAATCTACGTGTGGTAGGACAGGACAGAATAGATGAAGGCTCCTCCCCACCCACCTCTCCCTCCGGCAACGTGCCGGCAGGAATTAGTTAGAAGAGAACACCATGTACCTTTAAGGAAGAAAGGGACATGGAAATTTTACAGTAAAGAGAGAAATAAGAGGAAATTACTACCCTTAACTTACACTACTGGTAACCTAAGCTGTGGGGGAAAATGACTTCATTACATAAGAACATAGAAATACAGGGAGGCTGGAAGAGGCCGAGTGGCCTACACAGGGCAGCCCCAGAATCCCCCCTAATACTCACGATGGGTGAGGTGTAGTTTCAGGGGCACAGGTGGAGGCTTGATCCTCGTTTTACCGGCGGTACTAGGCACAGCACCAGTAAACTGTCACCTTACTGCACCCACACCTCACTCCACCTGTCATGCGGACATTAACTGTTGCTTTACTCTATTGTTGACTTTCGCTACTTGCAATCTAGGTTGTGGGGGAGAATTATATGAATATAGGTTGAGGTCTTGCTGCAATCTGTCTGAAAACATGCGAAAAAGGGTCAGTATAATCTTATATCCCTGAAGTACTTATCCAAAGAAGACTTAAAGCTATTGATACTCTGTGCGCTAACTACTGAGGAGGAGGAGCATATGGTGGAGGATACAAATGTAAAGGAGGAGAGGAAGAAGGTGGTGTTGACGAGAAAGAAGCGGAAGAGCGGAAGAAAGAAGCAGAGTTGGAGGTAGGGGGGGAGGAGGAGGAAGAGGAGGAGCAGCAAGATGAAAGCCCGTGTTATGATTGGGTATCTGACGGAGACACCCGAGGAAAACTTTTTCATTCCATTTTCTTTTCTAAGCGACTTTATTTTATTTAGAAAACCGAGGAGGAGGAGGAAGAAGAAAAGCCATGACGCATATTTTCTCCCCCCTCAAACACCCACTTCTTAAACCTCCACTCAGCTGACTTTTTAAACCTCGCTCCATCGGCATCCTATCACCAGGGACTTAAGGTTAAAACGAAGAGAACGAAGAGTCGACTTAAATCGGCGCTCAGGTACGGTAAGCGCGCCTAATGACCAGGTGTGTGGAGGTGGTGAGTCCGCTAATTACCAGGTGAAGGGAGGGAGACGCTAAGCAGGTATAGAGGATTAGTTGTACCAGGAAGGTGAGAAGGTAATGTGTGGGTGTGTGTGGAGGACCCGTGGCGCACCTCAGGATATCATGGCTTGGTGTAGGTTATCGACTCTCCCTTTTTATTGGGTCTGCAGAGGATGGAAAGAATGTGCGAGTCGTTTTCTCTGGTTCTGTCCGTCTGTATCTCTCTTTCTCGGTCCCTTTCCCTATCTCTTTTTCCTCACTGTCCGTCTGTCTCTCTTTTTCTGTCTCTTTCCCTCTCTCTTTTCCTCACTCTGTCCGTCTGTCTCTCTTTTTTTATCTCTTTCCCTGTCTCTTTTTGTCCCTTTTTTTCTGTCTCTCTCCCTCTCTCTTTTCCTCACTCTGTCCGTCTGTCTCTTTTTCTGTCTCTTTCCCTCTCTCTTTTCCTCACTGTCCGTCTGTCTCTCTTTTTCTGTCTCTTTCCCTCTCTCTTTTCCTCACTGTCCGTCTGTCTCTCTCTTTCTCGGTCTCTTTCCCTCTCTCTTTTCCTCACTCTGTCCGTCTGTCTCTCTTTTTTTATCTCTTTCCCTCTCTCTTTTCCTCACTCTGTCCGTCTGTCTCTCTCTTTTTCGGTTTCTTTTCCTCACTCTGTCCGTCTGTCTCTCTCGATCTCTTTCCCTCTCTCTTCCCTCACCCTGTCCGTCTGTCTCCCTCTCTTTCGGTCTCTTTCCCTCTCCCGTTTTTGGTCTTTCCCTCTCTCTTTCCTCACTCTGTCCGTCTGTCTCCCTCTTTTTCTGTCTCTTTCCCTCTTTCTCTCCTCACTCTGTCCGTCCGTCTCCCTCTTTTTCGGTCTCCCTCTTTCTCTCCCCCGTTCTCTCAATCTGGGTGAAGCTCTTCGGTAAACACGACCCACACATTCATCAAGCTCACTTCTCGGATCTCTGTCTTTCATCGCAGCTTCCAACCCCGCGACTTTTCCTCATCAGCATTCACCTCGTTTGTCACCTTTTTTTTTTTTTTTTGAGTGTGTGTGTCTTTTATTTCATTAGTTTCCACGCGGTCATTCATCTGATTCGTTTTTGTTTTTTGTTTGTGTTATTTTGGGTTTTTTGGTTTTTGCGCTGTTTTATTTTCGTGATTTTTTTTGCCTCTGTGTGTGTGTGTGTGTGTGTGTGTGTGTGTGTGTGTGTGTGTGTGTGAGAGGTAAGATTTTTCGAGTATTTATCGTTCTGGTTACCTTTTATTTACCTTTGCTTATATATCTCCTTTCATATTTCTTCCTTTTTCAAGTGATACAATATTTTTCGCTTCTCGTATGTGTGTGTGTGTGTGTGTGTGTGTGTGTGTGTGTTACAGGGAATGGGGAGATTTTCTTATATTCAGGTGAGCTTTGTGTTGAGGGGAGCCGGACAGGTGTGTGGGTCTGGCTACTTGGCGTCTCATTTGCATATGCCAATACCTGTGAGTAAGAAGTGAGGGAGTGACCAGCCGCAGGAGGAGGGAGTAATTGTGCCGTGTGTCAGAGGGGGAGTCTTGCGAGGAGTAAATGGAAGTTTCACCTTTGTTTTGTGTGTTTATTTGTTTATTTTCTCCTCGGTTCTCCTAAAATTCCTTCCCCTTCTGTCTCTCTCCGGCATATGACTACAGATGTTGCGCCGAGTAGACGAAACTTTCCAACTTTCTCTCGGTTGTATTTTTGTGTGTGTTAATCTGTCTACCTTTTGTTTTATTTTTCTCTTTTTCTCATTTGTCTGTGTTTTCTCATTCCTGTATTCGTGTGTGTGTGTAAATATGTCTTACCTTTTGTTATATTTTCCTCTCTTTCTCATTTTTGTGTTTTCTCTTATTTCTGTATTCGTGTGTATGTGTAAATCTGTCTTCCTTTTGTTATATTTCCTTCTCTTTTTCTCATTTTTGTGTTTTCTCTAATTTCTGTATTCGTGAGTAAGTGTAAATCTGTGTACCTTTTATTTTATTTCCTTCTCTTTTTTCTCTTTAAACATATCACAAAATATGTTCATCTCGTGTGTTTTGTGTTTGTCAGTCGCTTTATCCCCTTGTGTATTCACCCTCGTTTCTTTCCTTACACACACAAAAAAAAATGTTCATCTGTTATTGTTTTGTGTCTGTGTCTGTATACCGCCTTATCTCCCTCTGTATTCGCCCTCGTCTCTTCTCTCCCCCCCCAAAAAAAAAAACCTTCAAAAAGAAAATGTTTGCTGGCACGACGGATCTCGTAATCAAGGTCGGACGCGAATTGACGGCTGTGTAAAGATCATGGAAGCGAGACATCATTATACCAACTTTGAGGTTAAATTATAAGGCGCGTGAACCCCCAAGTGTCAAACATTTTGCCGACGCTTCTTCAGCCTGGCGCGGCGAGGACCCAGAGACAGGTGTCCAGAAAGCTTCCCACCCAGTAGTTGTGATTCAGTAGCCAGGAACACGGAACATACATACATACATACATACAAACAAACAAACAGACAGACAGAAATTCACCATCATCATTATCATCTTTATCATTATTTGCCTTTACTAGTTCAAGATTTCTCCCAATATTCGTCATCTCTCTCTGTCGGATGTTTCTGTTCTCCATCTTGCTCTAGTATCATGCTCGAATTTCATCTCTTCGATTTTTTTCTTCGTCGGTCCTGACTTCTACAATTTCTTTGGTTGCCACTCAACTACTTTGGTTGCCCATCTGTTATCAGCTCCACGCATGAAATGACTTGCCCAAATGCATTTCTTATTCATAACAGTCATTAAAATGCTTTCAACCTATGTCTGTTTTCTATCCATGATGCTCGCGTCCTGTCTCTCAATGTCATACCTAGGATTTTTCTCCCCATTCCTCCGTGTGCGCTTCTTGGCTTTCTCTAAATATATTTGAACCGTTTGCTAGAGCTGGCAAGGTACACTGATTGTGGCAGAGTGGCAGGTTGCTTACTGTGTTTGCGAAAAGCTCTCCATCCTATTTCCTATTTTCTTTCTGATTTACTTTCGTGGACTGATCTGGACAAATTGTCTTGTTTCGTTTCCGGTCATTTTATATTACCTTGACAACTGTTCATTAAACACGAAATGATATCTATTTCATCGTAAGTTGCACCTGGAATGCAGTTTTAGAGGATCATCTAACTATAATGTTTTAGGAACGGTCATCTGAAGAGAGATCTGTAAGTGAATATTAAATCGTTCGTTGCCCTTTGTAACGTGACGTTGACACTCCATATGGGACGGTAACCTTCATGATAACAGAGGAGAAAACATTCGTATACATCTAAACCCAAGAGTTCGTTTGCAGCCAATTATTGGAAATTCAGTAGTCTTCGTCTAGGACGGATGGAACCTTCAGCAATACCTTGGAAAAAAGGAATCATACAATGGAGAGATAAATGGGAATGCCACTCACCGCAAACAAATGCCAGACTCTTCTCATCTGTACGAGCACAAAAACGGAGCGTTGTGTGGGAGGAGGGCGGGGCCGCGGCGCTGACGGGGCGGGAGGGAGGGACGAGCGGGGACCGTTGCTACCTCCCCCAGACGAGGCTCACGTCCTGTTATCACATAGCGAGCACAGATCCAAAGAGCAAGTCGGACTACCCGGAAACTTCAATTTTCCTCTCGTATTTTTTTTGCATTTCCGTATCAGTATTTCGCTCCCCCCTTCCCCTTCCTTAATCCCCCCACCCTTTCTGCAAAATTTAATGAAATCTGAAAATCCTGGAGTGTCGCTGTTTGCTCATGAATATTATTGAATCGAAGGTTTCTTATGTGTCATTTCTCTGCTGGCTCTTTTACTTTTTTTCATAATCATCTTTGTCTTTGTCTTCTTTTTCTCCTTTTGTTATTGCTTCCCACGCTGGTTTATATCTCTTCCATTCGACATTTTTTCTTGATCCCTCGAGGTTCCCATTAATGTCAAGAGTGGTTTATTTTTGTGCTGTGTCACGTTATAAAATTGTCAGGCTGTTCACGCATCCATATATTAAAGTGAAATTGAAATGCGGACATGTTTTTGTTGTAATTAATGAAAAGTCAATCGTAATATCGTAAAATAGATATTCATTTGATTGTGCCATGAATAAGTTCTCAAGTTTGGTGCTCCTGAATAATCGAAAAATATGCTTTTTTCAACATCCAGTATTCAGATTAGCAGTAAATACTCACCAAGGCACTGAATCATTGAAAACATTCTTCTGAGACAGGGACATCGGGAAGAAATAAATCCTCTCAACACACACACACACACACACACACACACACACACACACACACACACACACACACACACACACACACACACACACACACACACACACACACACACACACACACACACACACACACACACACACACACACATCGTTGTAAATATAATGAACATATCTTCCCTCCTCACCTTGAACTTATAAATCTTCCCATAATACATGTTAGTTTTAGGTATTTCGCTCTTTAAATGTAAATATGTGTTGTAAAATTTTCAGCTGCACGCCAACTCTTCCTGTAACACATTGCATATTATCTTTTGTAATTTCTCACAAACATATCAGTATTTCAAGTTAGGCAAGACGATAAGTACATGTTTTCCCGTCCCCATTACCTTATACACGAGAATCCCTTTTAATACAGTCTACAAACATGAGCTCATACAACAAGGAACATGATAGTACAAGGAAATAGATCAAAGGAGTAAAGTTATGGAGAAGCCCGTTTGTTATTCATTATTGGAAGACTCGTTCACTCCTACACACGTCGCCTCGGCCCTTCCTTGCGCGGGCGACGGAGGGCAAAGTTAGGCGCCAGAGTTCGGGTCGAAAATCAGTGTTGCTCTGCGCAAGTTTGAAGGCACACGGTCATGAGTGTTGCAGGGCGCGAGGGGCTATTAAATTAGTGTGTGTGTGTGTGTGTGTGTGTGTGTGTGCATAGGTAATTTTTGCATGTATGTACGTAATTATGTGTGTATGTGTTGTATATATGATTGCGTGTGTACGAATTTATGCAGTTATCCCTCGTTCCTTCGTTTTTCTTCTCTCTCTCTCTCTCTCTCTCTCTCTCTCTCTCTCTCTCTCTCTCTCTCTCTCTCTCTCTCTCTCTCTCTCTCTCTCTCTCTCTCTCTCTCTCTCTCTCTCTCTCTCTCTCTCTCTCTCTCTCTCTCTCTCTCTCTCTCTCTCTCTCCAAATTACTTCATTTAATATTTCAGTCTGTGTCGTCTCTGGAATACGGGAAATAAAGGTTGAGAATTTTTCCTACATTAAACTTTTATATTAAACTCATTACATTAAACTTTTACCTTACCCAAAGCGGCTTTCTCATTACCATCTCTTTTTCTCTGTCTCGTTTATGCACATTACTTCTTTCTCCCTCTCCCTTCTCTATTATTCCTGCATGCATTCGCGTTCCCTTTAATTATATTTGAGCCTCTCCGTGGGTGTAATTGCCTCGCCACGCCTCTTTTCCATCCCACTATAGCGGCCATTCTTCAGACGCGGCTTCCCTGACTCTCCCCAAATGCATTATGCGCCTGTTGTTGATGTCTTGTCGGCCGGCGAGCTTAGGCGGGCGGCACGAGGAGGCTACAGCTACAACACATCCTGACACGGGGTACACGGGCTCGGGGGAAGGTTACAAGGGGAGGGGAATGGTACGAGACGAAGGGAAGAGCGAGAAGGCTGAAACAAGAGGAAAGGAAAAGATGCGATGGTACATACCGATGGAAATGGAAGGGCGGGTAGAGTGGTAAATTGAAGAGGAAACGGAAGGATAGATAAATGATACAAGAGCGAAAGGGAAGAGCGAGAGAGACGGTAGAAGAGGAAAGGAAAGGGAAGAAAGTGCAGTAAGAGGATGGGATGGTATACAAGAGAAAATGGAAAGGGAGGGAGCGGAAGGGGCTATTCAAGGAGGGAAAGGGAAAGCGAGAGGGATGGTAGAAGATTAAAGAAAAGGGAAGGTAGTTCAGTAAGAGGGCGGGAAGGCATGGAACAGGAAATGGAAAGGAGGAAAGGGAAGGGCGAGAGGGAGGGTACAGGTAGAAAAGAAGGGCGAAGTTAGCACTGGAATAGGATTAGATGAAAATGAAAGGGCAATAGAAAAGGGGGGAATCTAATCTACACATACAAGTGGAAAAGGGAAGGGTGCAAATGGACAGTGAAGGGGAACGAACCACACAAAGAGGAAAGGACAAAATGCAAGAGGAAAGAGGAGGTGGACAGGTACACAGGGCAAGTTATATACTCCTGGCCACACGTCATACCTGGCAGGGGGAAACACAGGTGACTCATAAAAAATAACTTGCAGGTGAAAAGACCACCACTTATATGTATTACGATAATTCTCTCTCTCTCTCTCTCTCTCTCTCTCTCTCTCTCTCTCTCTCTCGCTCTCTCTCTCTCTCTCTCTCTCTCTCTCTCTCTCTCTCTCTCTCTCTCTCTCTCTCTCTCTCTCTCTCTCTCTCTCTCTTTTTGTTTGTTTGTTTGTTTGTTTGTTGCCTTCACCGCCGTTTGAATCCTGTTGAAGTGTGTGCTTTTTCATGTATGTTTTTTTTTTTTTATCTTGTTTTTCTTTTTTTGTGTTCCGCGATTTAGCTGCTTGTTTAGTCATCTCCTTTTCTTCCTTCATTTCCTTCCATTCTGTATTCTCATTTCCTCTTTACCCTGTTGCTGTTTTTTTTTTAATGAAGTTTTGTTAATTTTTTTCTTAGTTGTTTTTCGTTTCTGGGTTTAGCTGCTTATTCTTTTCCTTTGTTTCTTTCTCCACCTAATTTTTCCTTCGTCTCCTCAGTTTCTTTTTTCGGATGGTAATATTTTTTTTTCTTTCGCATCATCATCATCATCATCATCATCATCATCATCATCACTTCCACTAATGTTTTTTTTTCAAGCTTCATTATTTTTTTGTTGCCAGTGTTTTTTTCAGTTATATATTTTTTTTATCATCTAAGACTGTATTATACCTGTTCGTTCACCTGTCTTCCTTTCCCAACTACCTTCCTGCCTTCATACATACATACATACATACATATAATATATACACACAAACATACAAACATTCAGAATACACATGCATACACATTCACATACACACAATTCTTTTATCTGGACGGTGCAAAGAAAATGTTAACGACCACCAGAAGGAGTATCATGCATCACGTCAAAAATCTCATGAAAGAAAAACATAGAAAATAATTAAAGGAAAGAAGGAGCGTGTTTATGATGGGGTGATTAAAAAAATGAAGAGGGAGAATTTATGAGCGGCTGAGGAGATAAAATAACTTGGAAGAAAGAGTGAGAGAGGGAGAAGAAAATAAAATAAAGGTTTGGAAGCGGAAAGAAAATCGTAAGAAGAAAGGAAGTTTGTGCCGTAAAATGTTAAAGAAAACGGGAAGGAATTCAACGAAGAGACAGGGAAGAGGAAATAAAAGCGAACCAAGAGGAAGAAGAAGAGAAGGGGATTAAGAGGAGGAGGAGGAGGAGGAGAATGAAAAGCAGGTTATAATGGAGAAACGAAAACTATAATGAAGAGAATATAAAAATGAAACCAAGAAAATAGAAGTTGAATGAGGAGGAGGAGAATGAAGAGCAGTGTATGGTGGAAGAAACGAGGAGAAGGAAATATAATAGAAAAAGAATATCGAGAAATCAGAAGTTTAAGTGGGTAAACCGAAGACGGGACACAGAGAAACAAGGCAATTGAGCAAAAGGAAATCAAAAAAAGGCGAAGGAGGAAACAAAGAAAAGGAACTGACGCAAAAATGGAAATAAAAGAATGAAAACAAGGAAAAGTTGATGAAGATGGTGAAATGAAGAGAACAAACAGGAATGTGATGATCTACCTTTGCCAGAGAGAAGAAAATGGTGAAACTGTGGTGACTGTGATGATAGAGAAAAGATAATAGTGGAAAAAAATGTGAAAGTGACAATGGAAGTGAAATGATGAAGATGGAGATATGAGATGATAAAAAAGAATGATGTTAAGAGTTAATGATAAGGATGATGAGGGGATGATAAGAAGAGGGGTGATGATAGGAGACTTTAGTGAAGGATGCTGATGCCAAGTGGCTGATGAGATGGGTGAGAATGTGATGTTGGTGATAGTCGGAGGAAACAAAGGTAGATGAGATTAAGAAGATTTCGGTTTCAAGACGAGATGGGGTTCTGTGGTGATGCTGGGGAGATGTGGGAAGACGATGCTGTGAAGAAGATAGTTACATGGATGCTGTGAGTGAGATAGACAGACGCGAGGTTGTGTTGAGAGACAATGGTGCAGGAATGTGATTGAAACGACAAGAGAGCTAGATGATAGGAATAAAAACGATGTGGAAAGATGATGCTGTGAAGTAGATAGTTTCATGGATGCTGTGAGTGAGATAGAGAGAGACGCCAAGTTCGGGTAAAAGAGACAGTGATATAAGAATGAGGTATAAACGATAAGGATGCAAGATGATAGGAATAAAAAGGATGTGGAAAGATGATGCTGTGAAGAAGATACTGAGACGGATGTGATCTTGTGAGTGATGGAGATAAAGATGCGAGGTAGTGTTTAAAGAGGCAGTTGTAGGCATGGTAAAGAAACGACGATAGAAAACGATAATGGAAGTAAAAAAAGGATGTTAATAGATGATGCTGGGAAGAAGATACCGTGATATGGATGCTGTGGGTGTGATGAAAACGGTAGAGATTGAAAGTGAAGAAAGAGGCACTGGTAGAGGAATGCGATAGTAACGAAAACGATGCTAGAGAATTGGAGGAAAAAGAATGAGTAAAAATAATGCTGAAAAGAAGATGCGATACTGTGGGTGAAGTAAAGATCCGAGATAAAGGTCAATGAGGCACTGGTAGGAATAGCATGGTCGGGGCACGAAGGACCACTCCAGCACAAGGGTTGTTGGGAGTGGTCGCCGTTGGGTTGGGCCGCGAGCCTTGTGTTTCCGGCCCATTAAGAGAGTGTGTGGTCAGAACGCGGCGCACTCACACACAAACAAACACCTTGCCTAGTCGTGTGGAAGGGCAGATACCTGGTGGAAGGAGGAGGAGGAGGAGGAGGAGGAGGAGGCTGTATGAAGGTGGGGTCGTGTCTATGAGATTTTTTGGGAAGAGGTTTTGGAGAAAGGAAAGGTGAGATTTTGTTAAGGAAAGAAGGAAGGAAGGAAGGAAGAAAGAAAGAAAATAGGACGTAAGAAAACAAGCGAAGATAATATATTTGGAGTAAGAAATTGTGATAGAAAAGGAATGAAAGAAAGGAAGAAAGAAAATAAAGAGAAAAGCATGAAAAAAGTAGGGAAAATTAAAACGTGAGATACTTGAATAAAAAAAAAACAGAAGGAATGAAATAAGGGAAACAAGGAAAGAAAAGGAAGGAAGAAGGAAAGAATGGAAGAATGGATTGCTTTATATCTTGGTGAAAAATTCATAAATGGGTGAGTCAAATTTGCACACACACACACACACACACACACACACACACACACACACACACACACACACACACACACACACACACAGGCCACCTTCCTCACCCCATTGACCTCACAACGTCCTCCTTCGTCAGACTCCCATCATACTATATTACTCCTCCTCCTCCTCCTCCTCCCGACCCCCTCCTCTTGTTCGGTCCTCCTCGTTCTCGTCCTCCTCCTCTTCCCTCAAACTCAGGATTTCATTGTCTTGATCCCTCAGGCGCGAATACGCATGAATCCGCTTCAATTTGAATCCGAATCTGAATTTCCTCGGAGTCTCTGGATGGTGCGGGGGGGGGGTACGGGGGGCAAGGGGGGGAGGGGGGGAGGGCAATGGTGATATGAGTGATGGTGTGTATAGTGGTCCGGGATATGGCCTAGTGTGGTGACAGTGGCGGCGGTGTGAGTGGTGGTGATGGCGGTGGTGATGGTTTTGTTATTTATGCAGTGGTGGTGACGAGTGGGACGATTGGACTATGAGTGGTGGTGGAGGAGGAGGAGGAGGAGGAGGAGGAGGAGAAGGATGGATAGTAGCATTTGTGTGAAGCAGAGACTTGGGGGAAGGACGAGGACGAGGAGGAGGAGGAGGAGGAGGAGATAGTGGAGGTCGTCGGGTATATAGCCGTAGTGAAGATGGCTGTGGAGGCGACTTCGATGATGACGGTGACGGCGGAGGAGGAGGCGGCGGCAGGGTCCGAGGCGGCTCAACGCTCCCACTCAGTCATGCAAATTTGGCAGTACGGCGGCCGCTCTCATCCTCCCAGCCTCGCCTTTTTGTGCCTGGCGTTTAACACACAGCAGGTATTCAGGGGGGCGGGGCGTGCAGTCGCTTGGGTCGTGTTTGATCACTGGACATGCCTCGGGGGGTGGGGGGGGTGGGGGTTAAGTTGATGTGAACGCAGCTCGTACAGAGAGAACCCATGTCTCCCTCTATCTGATTTTTGGCGTGACTGCCTTTGTGCTTTTTCGTGTGTTTCTCGGGTTTCTCTCCCTCATTATACCTGCCGCCTCTTCCGTCCGGTTCCATTTGGTTCTCGTTTGGTTATCTGGCATGTAGCAGTTGTTGTGATGTCCGGTTCTGCCTGTGTCTGTTCGGTGTGCGTGTTTGTGTCTGCATGATGTGGTTGCAAGTTCGTTAGTGGGGCCGTTGATGGCGATTGAGTGTGGCTGGTGCATCGGGGAGAGCCACAAATACTGACACACGGGGGGAACACTTGCACGGAGTAGATGTCTTAAGGAAAGCAGCCAACACCGTGAACTATTTGCTCCACGCGATGCAGCCTTGACGATCTATAAACATTGTGCGCCGTAATAAAAAGTAACATTACCCTGTACCCTGAGATAGCGCTGCGGGTTGAGTACATGTAATCACGAGCGGAAGCTTTCACTATAGTCGCAGGAGGAAACGGATGTGATTAGAATCGAAAGAAAAGTAGAGGCGGTGCCGGCGCTAAGGAGGTGCCGGGCGCTGAATGTCCTCGCCGGAAGCACAGCCTTCACCCCGAGGTCATTAGCCACGCGGCGTCCCGGACTGAATGGGATAATTTTAATCCACTGAAAAGACGCGAAGGCTGTTGCTACCTGGGCGCCGCCACTGCACTCCCCTCCTCTCATTCTCTCGCTCTCTGCCGCCGCCATCACCACCACCACCACACCACCACCACCGCCGCCACCTTTGACACCAACGCCGCCGCCTCCACCGCTCTCCCTCCACCTCCACCGCCACCACCACCAGGGAAGAACAAGGATGCAGAGCCACAAAAGTCAACAGATGCATTCCCACTAACAGACGTCCTCCCCTCTGTAAATATGCTTAAGTCAGATGGAGTCAATACACACACGGCGCACAACAGACAACCTCGGATATACTGCATTGCATCCGCCCGTTTAGCTCCCCCATAAGACGCACGTTATCGCTTCCCCATTCTCCCTTCCTCGCCTCGCCCTCTTCCCTCACCCTCGCCCTCACGCTCGCCCCCTCTCCAACACACAGGCGAGGTAGGATAACATGGATTTTCAAGATACCGTATCGTGGACAGACCAGCGAC
Organism: Eriocheir sinensis; assembly: GCF_024679095.1. Classification (NCBI taxonomy): domain Eukaryota; kingdom Metazoa; phylum Arthropoda; class Malacostraca; order Decapoda; family Varunidae; genus Eriocheir; species Eriocheir sinensis. The sequence continues at coordinate 19,209,179 of NC_066526.1, read as the reverse complement.
CAGTTAAAACTCCCCTGACGAGCCTCCAAGACACGAACCCCTGATATCTCAGTCCAGTTTATCCGCAAACACCGAGGACTTAGTGTTTCAGCTCGCTAGAAGGATGTTTTATCGCCCTGACCCTGTGTAACGCCTCTATACCCCCAGGACGTACCCTCGCCGGCGATATAAAGAGTCTGGTCCTCGCCTTATTGTCCTCTATCGCCCGTGTCATCGCCGCCCGTGTTGTGTAAATATCGTTGATGTATGTAAATCAGCGTGATGAGTCGTAGGTAACGTGAGAGGCCCCGGCTGCCCGCCCACCAAGCACATGTTGCGTCATCCCTTATACGGCCCAACGCGGCATACACCAGGCGGGGCAGCAGACGTCTGTGGCCGGTATTGTCAGACGCTTCCAACGCTCACATCAACTATTTCCAAAGCCCAAAAAGGATATCAATCGGGCTCTAATGAATGTGTTTTAGGGTTCATGGTACAGAGGAAGGGATAAACTACCAGAAGGGACACAAAACTACCCCTGGAAAGCCTCAAAACTCCCACGAAAGCCAAATATCTGTGCTTGCCCGCCGAAATGTTGGAGAATATGGCCCACTGCCCCCTCGCTCTCCGCTGCTCGTGTTGGTCCGCTTTGTTTACGGCAAGGTCCGCCAGCCTTTTAGAACGTGACAGCTCCTTCGTCTTACTTCTTCGGATTTTTCTCCTTTTTTTTCCTGTTTTTCTTGTGGTGCATATTGTTATTAGTGGCTTTTTTTTGTGTGTGTGTTTTTTGGGTGTTTGTCTAAGGGGGTGAAGATTGCGTGCATGTTTGGGTTACTCACCAACACACACACACACACACACACACACACACACACACCAAAACCCCCTCTCTCTCTCTCTCTCTCTCTCTCTCTCTCTCTCTCTCTCTCTCTCTCTCTCTCTCTCTCTCTCTCTCTCTCTCTCTCTCTCGCTCTCGGTCTCGGTCTCTGTCCCTCGTCGTCGCTGCAGGAGTCTTCTCTCGGCGACTTTCTTTCCGTCTCAAGTTTCCCTTCCATTCAACTTGGTCAGCACATAGTTCACAGTTCAAGTTCCAACGCAAATAGCGGCGTCAAGGGAGTGGGAGTCGCCGGCAGGATCAGGAGTCAAACAACGGAACAACTCGAGGCGATGACGAATGGATGGCTGGACCCGAGAACTGATGGACTTTTTTTTTTTTTCGCCACCTAAAATATATCTGTTGAAGGACTCACTCGTTTTTAAATCCCACTTTGATCTGTTTTACTTGTAGATTTGTATTGTTCTTATTAGAGGATTCGATGCCATTGTTATTTGCCAGTGTTGAGGACGTTCTGGGGACTGTATGCTCGGGTTAGGAAAGTGAAGAGAAGATAAATATTATGTGTTTTGTACATCGTTATGCTGGTTAATGGTTGAGCTCAGAGTGTGAAAAAGGAAAGAATAAAACAGGAAAGTGAAGAGAAGTTAAATATGAGGTGTTTCGTAACTGGTCATGCTGGTTAATGGTTGAGCTCAAAGGGATAAAAAAGGGAAGAAAAAATAAAGTGCGCCCTAGTTACGTTGCAAAGCCTGGGTATTTTTTTTTCTCATTTTGGGAAGATTCTAAAAAAGGAAAGAGTAGTTTTTGCTTTCATGCTTTGTCTCTACGCATCATTATCTTTCTTTTTTTTCTCTCTTTGCGTCTCGCCGTGAAGGTCAGCGGTTGTGTTGTCGTTTGTTTCTGTCTTTCAGGGACGTGTCTTTTCCTTTTTTGTTTTGTTTTTTCGCGTCTTTGTTTTGCAGGAATTTTTTTTATTTCCCTTTGTCTTGCTCTTGCTCGGGTTTTGTGGCATTCTAAGTCGCTGAATTTTTACCTGAATGCGCCTTTAAACTCTACCTGTCATCATTAAAAGATCTTTGCATCGTATAATTATTTCATAAGATACATATATGGTTACAAATTTAGAGAACAATATGACAATTTTCCCCAATCAATAACCGCTCAAATTTCGCTGTATGTGTAAAATGAATGAGCTTTTTACATCCCCTCCTTCCTCCCACACACAAACACACACACACACACATCTGGTCAGTCTCCTAGCTCACCTGACCACCTACACACGGGGAAGGCACACACCAGCGCACACCCACCAGAGCACACCCAAACACTACAGGTCCCTTGTTCCACCGCTTTGCAACACGCCCACGCCTCACTCGTCACTCCTTTCCACGGCCCGGCCACGCAGCAGCCCCGTGAATGAGGTGACTCGCGTTGCGGGGAATGTTAATCAGGCTGCCTCTCCGTCCATGCGTGGCCGCCGCACTTCACGTTGCCCAGCTGAAACAAAATAAAAGTAAGAGGGAGGGGGGGGGGGGTGAGAGATGAATACGTTCGTACATCTTTTTTTTTTTGTTTTTGTTGTGCTCGTCGTTGGCTGTTTAATATTCTTCAAATGCCGACGGTAGGATTATAAGTTGCGCCGCTGTAGTTTTGTGTAATGACAGGAATTCCCAGGCTGCAATTGGGGAGTTCAAACGAAGGTAATGCGACGCGTGGGGGGGGCGGGCGGCATCCAACCAGGTGTTTTGAGGGCCTACTCCTCTTGCACCTGCGAGGGATAGATAGATAGATACAAATAGATATATAGATGGTGAAAAATAGATATACATAGATAGAAAATTAGATTAATAGATATTGAGATAGATAGATAGATTGATAGATAGATAAGTAGATAGATAGTAGATATAGATAGAGAGAGGTAGTTAGATTTAAGTAAGCAAAGCGAAAACTCGAAAAAACAAATCGCTAGTTATGTTTCAAAGTTAAAAAGGAGCATTACAAAGAGTGATCTGTGTACTTTTATTTGCTTCGCTGCTTTTCCTTAACTTTTTCTCTCCTTTATATTTGACTTTATTATTTTACTCCCTGTTTTGTCTGTCTGCCTGTCTGTATCTGTCTGTCTCCCTCTGTCTCTGTCTCAACCCCCCCCCACCCCCCCACCCCCCCCACACACACAAATACACAAACCCAAACACACACAAACACACGAACACCCACACCCACAAAGGCCACCACAACACGTTCATTATCATATCAGACCATCAGTATAATCTTTTTTTTTTTCTTGCTCTCTGTCTTCTTTCTCTGTTTATTTGCGCATTTATTTTTAGAGCGGTGATTCTTTTTTTTTTTTCTTTTTTTTTTTTCCTTCTCCGCAGGCACCGTTTTTTCAGGGTGTTTGTGCTGCTCCATTTCCCTTCCTTCTTTTGGTGCCGCTCGTGTGTCCGTCCGTGTTGCCGCCTCCATCTGTACCGACGTGTGTTTGTACCTGTTTATATCAACACACAGGTGCATATATACCGGGCCTGACGTTTAAACCGGATCTCTCTCCTGCTCTCTCGCTCTGTCTCTCTCTCCTGCTCGCTGGCTTTCGCTCTCGTCCTCTCTCGCTGTTGCTCTCTCTCTCTCTCTCTCTCTCTCTCTCTCTCTCTCTCTCTCTCTCTCTCTCTCTCTCTCTCTCTCTCTCTCTCTCTCTCTCTCTCTCTCTCTCTCTCTCTCTCTCTGTGTGTGTGTGTGTGTGTGTGTGTGTGTGTGTGTGTGTGTGTGTGTGTGTGTGTGTGTGTGTGTGTTTCCTGTCCAGTTCTTGTCCTTTGTTACTGGACACACGAGGATTACCCAGCATGCAACCTTCTCTCGCTCTTCATGTTTTCCCGCGAGGCCGGACACTAACCTAAGTCACTATTTTCTGTGGTGTTCTTATTTTTCCTCCCTGACCTTTGTTTTCTTCTCTTACTCCCTTCCACTAAAGCTCAGAAAGTATCCCAGCATGCCTTTCTCTTTGACTGACTCCCTTCGGCTTACTCCCTTTGGTCTACTCCCTTTGGCTAACTCATTTTTTTTGTCTTGGTGTACCCCATTTTTTCTTCCGCTACTCTCCTCCACTAAAGCTCAGAAAGTATCCCAGCATGCCTTTCTCTTTGGCTTACTCTTACATATTCAAGGTTTTCCTCGTATTTCTCTTGGGCTCCTTATAGTTTCCCGACCTTTACTCTTTCCCCCAGTTTCTCCTTCTCCGCCGACCAACCAACCTACCTCACAAGCAGCCACATTAGCGTTACATTCACCGAAAGACTCAGAATCAGACGGCTGGCGGTGGTGCTCGGCTGAGGATAATGTGTTGCCAAGGACGTGTGTGTGTGTGTGTGTGTGTGTGTGTGTGTGTGTGCTTAAGTCTTTTAGGGCGGGAATGAATAAGAGCAGATGAGTTTATACATATTAGAGTAATTAGAAGAGAACAAGAAAAGCGGAAATGAAAGAAGAGGATGTGGATCAAGGGAGATGAGAGAGTATGAAAATATAATGAGAGGCAGGAAGGGTCGAGAGAGAGAGAGAGAGAGAGAGAGAGAGAGAGAGAGAGAGAGAGAGAGAGAGAGAGAGAGAGAGAGAGAGAGAGAGAGAGAGAGAGAGAGAGAGAGAGAGAGAGAGAGAGAGAGAGAGAGAGAGATGGGTGGGGTTGCTTGGTAAAAGAGAAACAGAAGTAAGAATAGAAAGAAATGAAAGAGACGAACAATACAGGAAATTAGAAGGAATGAAAGTTAAAAAAAAAAAAAAAACATGTTATAAGCACCACATCATCACCACCACCACCATACCATTGCCCTTTGACCTCCCCCTCCTCAACCACACCATACCACCTCCTCCCCACCCCCATAACCACATCACTACCACGTTACGCCCTTGCCACATTACACCACCACATCTTCACTACTACTATCCCATCACCACTGTAAGCACGCGGCCACACCCTCGCCACACCACACGGGGCCACATCCCCATGATGGCCCCGCTCACTACACTGCCGCACTTTCAATACATCACAGACCACAGCCTTCACCCCCTGCAGATTGCCCGTGTCTTCTCCCCCTTTACTCCCCTTTCCTCATTCCCCCTTCCCCTCCCCCATCCTCACTCCCCCATCTTCACTCCCCCTTCTCTCCCTCCTTCCTGAACCACAATCCTTACTCCTCCCTACCCACCAGGACATTGCAAAGTCTCCCCTTCAACATGTCCTTCCCCCCCACCCCTAACACACCGTGCACTCTTCTCTCCCTCTCTCCCCTTCCCTCACAGGCGCACACACATACACACCCTCCTCACATGCTCCCTTGCACTCCTTCTGTACACACTCCCACGCACTCACCCTAGTCAGCTTTCACTCGCATACTACCCATTCTCCCTTCCACACACCTTACCCAGTACACCCTACCAAGCAACTTCAGTACCCTCGGCCGCACCCCTTGCCCGCCTCACCCCGCCCCCCCTCCTTCGCCCCCCGCTGAGAATACAACCCTAAGTAGTGGAGGTGGGAGCAGTTTAGACGCGCGAAGAAGAGCAGACGGCGTCGCTGTAGTTTAATGGCACGAAAATATAATGACGATAAATCTTTCGAGTTTCATCTCCCCCCACGGCGCGGCGGACTGTTCGCGGAGATTATGTTCAGACGCAATCATATGCCGCTGGTTCTCTCTCTCTCTCTCTCTCTCTCTCTCTCGTCTTTGTCTTTCTGATCCAGTTTTTCTTCTTTTTTGCCGCTCCTTTTGTCTTTTTTTCTTTATCGTCGATGTTACTGTCGTTATTATTATTATTATTATTATTATTATTATTATTATTATTATTATTATTATTATTATTATTATTATTACTATTATTGTTGTCAAGCGGTGAATCTGTGTGTATGTGTGTATGTGCGTTCGAGTATTCTATCTTAAGAGTTGTCATTTTAAAGTTCTTGGTCTCTTATCTATTCTTTCATGCATGCCTCTTAACTTATCCACTTTATGGCGTGGACTTAGAATTCTGCTGTTGGGCTTTGTGAATTGGAAAAGTTCTGACGCAGTGGAGTAGAGAACACGAACGCTTTTTATTGTGTTTACTTTTTTTTCATGCGGATTACAACTTTTTTTTCTTCATGAGCGAGTCAAGAGTGGCATTGTGTTGAAAAGTGGACCGGACCGCGTTTTCCTCCGAGACTGTGTTCCATTTTCTTTTGATAAATGGCTCGTTGGTTCCGGCCCGAGTGTTGTGCGCTATCCTGGTGTTGTAATGATGGATAGGTCGAGGATTGCAAGCTGTTTCTTTTCCGCGCAAGGAGGCACAGTGGAAGAAGGGCGTTCGAAGCCAGGTGTGCCTAACAATCCTCTTCAGAATGACACTGAGATAAATTTTGTATGTGTTTTTATCTTCCTCTGGCGAGTTTCTTGGAAGGCTTGTTTTTGCTTTCCTTTAGCTATTTTTGTATCAGGTGTTTCTTTTCTCACCTTTGTTCCCTTCCCGTGTGGGTTGTCTTGCCTGTCCTCACCTTATTCCTTTTATACTTTCCTTTATTCCTTTCTTCTTCTCTTTGACATTCTTGTATTCCTTCTCTTTTTACTTTTTTTCATTCCTTTCTTTTTCATTCCCTTTCGTGTTGCTTTCCTTACTCCTCTTTGTTCTCACCTCTTCTTCCTTTCTCTTCTTCGTTTGCATTCTTTTTTTTCTCCTTTTCCTCTCTTTATTCTTTCTCTTTATGCCTTCCTCTTATTTTCCTTTCTCCTTTCTTCCTTCCCTAACAGTAGACACACACACACACACACACACACACACACACACAAAGGCAACCAACCATCACACGATTCATCACTCCGCTCCTCCTCGTAGTCCTCTTCGTCTTCTCCTCCTCCTCCGTTTGTGCATTTAAGTCACGTTGCTTCTCTTAACATTCTTGAGGCTTAAGTGGCGTTCATTTTCCCTTCAGCATCCAAAACTTTGCCTCGTCATTTCAGTAGCAAAGAATGGCCGGCCAATTTGTATGCGGTCCTTTTCTGTGAAACTGGCAGGGGCGAGAAGAGGCTGGGATTGGAAAGGGGTAGGAAGAAAGGGAAGGAGGGAGTAGCGAGAGGCACGGAGGAGTTATGAAGGGGTGATTATGTGTTATGTGTGAGTTGAGAAGGGGATGAGAGGAGGGGGGCGTCGGGCAAAGGAGAGAGGGGAGAGAAAGAGGGAGAGGGTGAGAGAGAAAGGAAGGTTGTAGGTAAGTCCCTGTATAGAAGAACGCGACAAAGGGAATGTGAATACCTACACATGCACGGCGGGGAAAGAGAATGAATAAGGGAGTGGAAGGAGAGCAAAGGGGAAACTGATTTACTTATTCACATCTTTTTATATGCAAGAATACGATACAGGAATTTGTTAGGATGGTTGTTAATGGTAGTTCCAGATATATAGAGGGACCAGCAACAATAGTAGTAGTAGTAGTAGAATAGTAGTAGCAGTAATAATAGTAGCAATAGTAGTTGTAGTTGTTGTTGTACATTGTAAGGAAAAGCATACGAACGGAAAAATGTCGAGGAGCAAGATGGAATTATCGAACGAGAGAGAGAGAGAGAGAGAGAGAGAGAGAGAGAGAGAGAGAGAGAGAGAGAAGAGAAGAGAAGAGAAGAGAAGAGAAAAGAGAGACATACAGACAGAGAGAAACTGTTATTGGAGTGGGAGGCAATGCGTGATAGCAGGCGGAACCACCAAGGAGGGAAGGAAACGTGTGAAGGAAGCCGGAGTAATGGGAGGAAGGAGAGATGGATGGGAGGAGAGTGGGAGAGAAGGAGGAGAGAGGGAGAGAAGGAACTGTGATGATGGTTGCGTCAGGAGAGGAAAAGGAATGAGGGAGAGCCACATCTGTTTGTCTGGCAGAGAGAGAGAGAGAGAGAGAGAGAGAGAGAGAGTAGGCTAGAAAGATACTATACAAGGAGGAAAGAGTATCAAAAAAGGAAGAAAAACATTGAAAGAAAGAAGAAAGGAGAAGAAAAAAGGGGTTGAAAGTACTTAGGGAGAGAGAGAGAGAGAGAGAGAGAGAGTAGTAAGTAATACGCACAAATTATCATGAAAGAAAAAGTTTAGGAGAAAAAAAAACTCGGAGTAAGAGAATGAAGAGAATGAGAGGGATTTGATGAGACAGAAGAGGAGACGAGGAGGTGAAGGACTAGTAGAGGAGGAGGAGGAGGAGGATAAACGAAGGGAAGTTAGCGAGGGAGAATAAGATACAGAAATGAGAGAGAGAGAGAGAGAGAGAGAGAGAGAGAGAGAGAGAGAGAGAGAGAGAGAGAGAGAGAGAGAGAGAGAGAGAGAGAGAGAGAGAGAGAGAGAGAGAGAGAGAGACTGACTTAATGAAACGCGGTAACGTCAGAAAAGGACAGTGAAGAGGAGGAGGAGGAGGAGGAGGAGGAGGAAAGCAGTGGAGAGGAAGAGAAGAGGGAAGAGGAGGAAGGTAGAGGAAGAAAGAAGAAATACTGTTGTGAGAGCGTTAATTGTTAAAGAAGGGAGGAGGAAATAACAGAGACGAAGATGAAGGAAAAAAAGGCAATTAGGATTAAAGAGGAAATGAAACAATGAACAGGAAATGAAGAGGAGAAATGATAAATTGAAGGAAAATAATAATATGGGAAATGATAAAAGAAAATAAGCAACACAGTGAAGAAAGTAGGAACAGACAAAAAAAATAATGATCTGCAATAGTAAAGAAGGAAAAAGAGGAAATGGAGAAGGGAGGAAGAGGCGGAGGGGAAATCAGCATTATAAAAAAGGAGAGGAAAAAAAAGAGAAAGGAAGGAAGAGAAGAAATAGGAAAGAAGAAAGAGGTAGAGCGTGAACCAACATAATTTAGGAAGGAAAAGAGAGGAAAGAAGGAGAATAAATGGCGGATAAAAAAAAGAAATAAAGAAAAAAATAGAAAGAGGGATAAGAAGAAGAGATGAAACAAAGGGGAAATTATCACTCTAAAGAAGGAAAGAAAGAAAGGAAGGAAAGTAAAGAAGAAAGAAGGGAAGGAAATAGGAAGAACCAGAGGGCAAACCAACATAATTTAAGAAGGAAAAGAAAAAACGAAAAAAAAGAAGGCAAAGAAGAAAACAAGAATGGAAAGAGGGCCAAGGAAGAAGGGAGGAAGAGGCGGAGGGGAAACTATCATATATTGCGCTATAACGTCAACACTGTCGCATTAGTCCTCCCCTCCTCGCTGCCTATCCCCGGGCTATCTCTCTCTCTCTCTCTCTCTCTCTCTCTCTCTCTCTCTCTCTCATCTGTAACCTTGTATTTTTCTTTCTCCCCATTTTCTCTTCATTCCTTTTCCTTTCTTGATAATTTAGTTTCACATTCTTTCCCTACATTTTTTTTCTTTCAGTCTCTTTTTTACATACCAAGAGCTTTATATTTTTTCACAGTGTAATGGTGGGTTAAAATAAATAGGGCCTCACCCTGTAACAACTGCTTTCATATGTAGTGTGTGTAGTAAAGACGAAAAGTGAGGAATCCATGTATAGTAAGTTTTCATATATTGTAGTAAAGAAGAAAAATGCAAATAACTATATCGCATCTTTCAAGCCAAACGAAGAAGGAAGAAATTATAAAAAAAAGTGAATATCGACGAACAGAAAGACGGAAGGAAGGAAGGAAGGAAGGAAACGAAGGAGAGGACGAAAGGAACACTAAGAAAAAAAAGTGAATATAAACCTAAAGATAAACAGAAGGCAGGAAACGAAGTAGAATAGGAAGAAATAAACGTAAATAAAACAGCTACTTGAATATAGTCCTTCAGAAAGAGACGGAAGGAAGGAAGGAAGGAAGGAAGGAAACGGGAACTGAACTGCGGCAGCCTCGTGAGTTTCCGATCTAGCCAAGACCAATCCAGTTTGTCAATACAGGGACCAGTCGCAGCGCCAGTCAATACTCGGCCAGTCAAGTCAGTCAGGTTGAGAGCCATCTGGTTTGTGACGCCTCAAACTCCCTCAGACCAGTAGCCAATATCACCGACCAGGAGGAGGACGAGGAGGAGGAGAGAAAAGCCTGAGGGAGGAATGGCTGAGAGAGAGAGAGAGAGAGAGAGAGAGAGAGAGAGAGAGAGAGAGAGAGAGAGAGAGAGAGAGAGAGAGAGAGAGAGAGAGAGAGAGAGAGAGAGAGAGAGAGAGAGAGAGAGAGAGAGAGAGAGAGAGAGAGAGAGAGAGAGAGAGAGAGAGAGAGAGAGAGAGAGAGAGAGAGAGAGAGAGAGAGAGAGAGAGAGAGAGAGAGAGAGAGAGAGAGAGAGAGAGAGAGAGAGGAAGGCGAGTGATTTCGGAAAATAGAAAGAAAAGAGAGAAACTTCTGAGAAAAAGTAAAATTTGCCGAACGAGGAGGAGAGGAAGCGAATTGAGGAGAGGAAATAAAATAGAGAATGGAGTAGGAAGTGAAGAAAATTGGAACACAGGAGGTAACAGACCAAGAGGAAACAGCAAGAACAAGGATAGAAAACGAAGGCCATGAAGATGATTGAGGAAGCAGTAATGAAGAGGAGAAAGGGAAAAAATAAGGGAAATATGATAATACCGAAAAACAGGAAGATAATAAGGAAGGGGGATCTAGTCTACATGTATTTAGGAAGGAAAGTAGGGAATAGAAAGGAAAGAGAAAGAAGGGAGGAAAAGAAAGAGAAAACGGAGAAAATGCGAGATGAAGAACAGAGAAAGAAGACACACAGGAGGCAAATATAAACAATAATAAAAAAATAAAAAAAAACCCAGGAACAAACCGACAAATGGAAATAATTCAAAGAGGACAATGAAAGGAATACGAAGCGAGGTAAAGAAATAAAAAAAGGGAGTTAAGTATGATTGTAGGTATGTAGGTAGGTAAGAGGGAAGGTAGGTAGGAAGGAAGACAGGCAGGTGTTTGTGTAAGCCGGGAGAGAGTGACCGACGCGCGATAGATTCCCGTGTGGCTCATTGATGGATCAGCAGCAGGTCTTTGCTCAGGGAAGAGTGATTGGCTGAGGCTCCCCGCCAGGCGTTATGAGATCCCCAGGCAAAGCGTCCAGAGGTGTCGCCGAGGGTAGACCGCAGCGCCCACCTCATATTGCGCCGGTGTATGTGTGTGTGGGTGTGCGAGAGAGAGAGAGAGAGAGAGAGAGAGAGAGAGAGAGAGAGAGAGAGAGAGAGAGAGAGAGAGAGAGAGAGAGAGCAGATAATGCTTTCCCCTGCGAGATATGATGATAACGTAATATTCGGATGCGAGGGAACAGAAACCAGTACACAGAGATCGGTCTTGGAAGCATCCGTGGAGGTCTGTTTAGTTTAACGTCCCGCCGCTCGCAGACAAAGGGCGCTGCTGTTGTGTTTTTCCTCCCCTTCCCTTTGAGTGTTTAGGTAAAGATGGGTTTAATTATACTACCTGCTAATTGCGAAGGTAAGGCCAATTTTCCTATAGATATGATTGTCAAAGGGATTCTGTGGATGCTGTGTGTGTATAGTCTCTCTCTCTCTCTCTCTCTCTCTCTCTCTGACCCCTTTTTTTCTTTTTTTTTATCTATTTCTGTCTTTCTTGCTCTACTTCTTTTTTCCTCTCCTTATTTTTCCTTCTTGCATCTTCTTAACCCCCCCACCCCCACCCCCGCCCCCACTCTCTCTCTCTCCTGGTTCTTTTCATCATTATTCTCCTCCCGCTTCTGCTTACTCTCGTCCCATCTCTGTACTCTTTCTCCTCTTCAGCCCTCGCTCCCCTCCCCACCTCCCCCCCCGCCCCCCTCTCTTTCGTTTTATGCTTTGATCTGTCCTTGCATCGCCCTCCTACTTCCCCTCACCCCTGTCCCTCTTTCCTCCCCCTCTCTTCCTTCCTCCTCTTGCATCCCGCCCTCCCGCCCCACCCCCATCACTTTTCACCCTCTCTTGAAACCTTTTAGTTCCCCTTCTGCTATCTCTGTAACCTATTTCCCGTTTTCTGTGGCAGTTCTCCATTTTCGTTTCGGCTGCATTTCGATATTGTCCGAATGTTTGTTTGTTCGTTCGTCCGACGGGGAATGTAATAAAAACTTGGATGACATTAATGGATTTATACTTTGATTTAAACTTTCGAACAGCAAATATGAATACGGTATATCAGTAAATATTTCGTTGCTTAAACAACCGTTGACCTTTCGTTTTTATTTTATTTTTCGGCCAAGGGGGGAAATAATTTGATTCATTTTCGTTTCTTGTGTTAAAGTGATTGAATTAATAGCAAAATCCCGTTAAATTTAGACTCTGAGCCTTGTTAGCGACGGCTGGGCAGGCGGAGCGTCGGTCTTCATTATTTATCTCTCGGGAAGCGCCGCGACGATTATGCTAATTATGATGTTGCAGCGGCGGTAATTAAGCCGCTTTTCATCCGGAGCTAAGGATGCGGCGATGCTGTCCTCCGCGGCGACAACACAACAACTCACGAGAACTTTTCTGCCGCTCTTCCTCGTCCACGACCGTCCCCGTTCCTTCCCAGATCATCTCCGCCCATCCCCTGTCTGTTCCCATCCGCTCTGACCAGCCCCCGTCCATCCCCCACCCGTCCCTCGCCCTTCCCTGCCCTTCCATACCCGTTCCCGCTCTTCCATGCCCGCCCCCGCCAGCCCATGTCCGCCCCCACCCTTTCTCTTCAGCCCCCGACCGTCCCCTTCCGTCCTGGCCCGTCCCCACCCGCCCCCGCCCGTTCCCGCCAGTCCCTTCCCCTCCCTTTCCTCGCCTTGTGGTACTCCTGCGCGGCCATGAAGGAATCCGGGTTTGAAAACTTTTAATTGCTTCTCATTTTTCTCATAAAACCTCCGCCATGAAAAAAAAGCCTCCTGAAAAAAAAGAAGGAAAGGAAGGAAGGAAGAAGTTATGAATAAAAGTGAAATGCGGGGAGTGACGGACAAGGTGTAATTGAGACTGAACAGGTAAAAAGGTATAAACGGAGGTCCTTTATTTTTTTGAGAGAGAGAGAGAGAGAGAGAGAGAGAGAGAGAGAGAGAGAGAGAGAGAGAGAGAGAGAGAGAGAGAGAGAGAGAGAGAGAGAGAGAGAGAGAGAGAGAGAGAGAGAGAAGAGAATAGAGAAGAGAGAGATGAAACAGTGAATGATAAAAGCGAAAGATAGAGAAATACACACACAAAAAAAATCAAAATAAATGAAAGTAAATGACGAGGGAATGGATTTTGAGAAGGAAAGAATAAAGGAAGGAAAGTAGATAACAGGGAGGAAGGAAGGAAGGGAGGGAGGGTGAGAGGGAGGGTGGTAAGGTTGACAGAAAGGGAGAGATGAAGCACGTTAGCGTGGAAGGGAGGCTGGGAGGGAGGTAGGTAGGTAGGTATGGAGGGAGGCTGAGAGTGGATCAATACACGGCAAAATAATATTGTCTAAAAAGAGGAACAAAAGAGATGAGAAAACGGAACTCCAAAACACGGCTGATGGTTCTTTTCCACTACTCTCAAACGTTCTCTTTTGCTACGCAAGATAAATGCTTTTTTTTTTTTTAATCATATGGTATTTCGGTCATTCAAAGTCAATTTCATATGATTGTTTTCATTTTCTTGTTCTTTGTGCGATAACTTTTCTGGTCGCGAAATTTTGAGACTGTTGAGAGAAGTTACCAATTGAAGGGTCTATCGGTGTGTGTGTGTGTGTGTGTGTGTGTGTGTGTGTGTGTGTGTGTGTGTGTGTGTGTGTGTGTGTGTGTGTGTGTGTGTGTGTGTGTGTGTGTGTGTGTGTGTGTGTGTGTGTGTGTGTGTGTCTAGCCGGTATGGTACAGTAAAGGAGGCAGACTGATACAAATAAAGCGAATCAAACAGGGCAAACACCGTACATTTCCCTTCGTTGAATAATTCCACGCACGTCTCCCCTTTGTACTAGAACGCAAGTGCACGCGCGTTCTTCCTTTCGCTCATGAATAATAATGATTCAATTCCGTCCGGCGCACTCGAGGTTCACTGTACATACACGCAGACTCCCCTTTTTCCCCTATGAATTATGCCTCTTCGATACCATACATACATTCCCGAGACCAGTACTCCTCGATTCCCTTTCATCCCTTTCCTGAAATCACGCGATGAGTTACACAGGTGCGACATGAACGTGAAGGAGGGCGCCACCGTGTAACCACCTTCGCTCTTTTCGCTAATTTACGTTCCTGGCACCTGGATTTCACCTTGGCCGGTCGAGCGAGGCGTAAAAACGGCCGGATAACTCTAGCTCCTCCATCGAACATCAATACGGTCGAATACTATAGCCGCTTGCCTTCTCACTGATCCATGTTTTATGCACGCCAGGTTGGATTCAAGACTCGCCTGATATTCACTCTCTTCGGCCTGTTATCGCTCCCTGGTGGTGTGTTTGTTGGTTGTGTGGTGGTGGTTCTGGGTGTATAGATGTGGGTAATGATAAAGAAGCGGTGTTATGATAGCCCCTCATCGTTTTGTTTTGTTCTGCTTGGTGAGGAGTAATAAAGGTAATAAAGGAAGCGATGAGGTGTGCTTTGCGGTCCATATGGTGAGAAAGTCTTAGTGATAAGTGATGAGGACGGACTATATAAGAGCTTAGTGAGTGCGACGGGAAAGAGGGGGAGGTAGGGAGAGGCGTGTCCTGAAGTTTACTGGGTGGTGATGAGCTTTCATAATACTCATAAGTAATAGTAATGGATTGAACTGTTATTTTTATTGTTGGTGGTGGTGGTGATGGTGACGTCCTGGTGATGTGTGGCGAACGTAGACTGTAATTTATTTTTTATGGGTCCTTGGAGGTGTTTGTTGGGAAGATGTGGTATTTAGAATGGATGTGTAGGTGGTATTTTTCCTTCGGCAGCGATGATTTTTGTGGAGAAAGTTTGGTGATGTTTGGTAGAGTGCAAGATATCGGAGAGTTTACAAGTGTGAGGGAGGTGTGTATGTAGGGGGCGTGCTTTGTGAAGGGGAGGTGTTTTCGGGAGTGGGTAAGTTTTCGGGACGTGTGGTGGGTTTGATGAGTCCTTGGTTGGGAAAAGTTTGTGTAATTGGGGTGTGCCGTGTTGAGGTGGGGTGGTTCTCAGTAGGGATATGTGTCTTAGAGGTGTGAGTTGTGTTTGGGGTGTGACTGGAGAGATGTATTGGGGGGGGTATGTGTCTTAAAAGTTGACGTGGTGCTTGTTTGTGTTTGCTTAATTTTGGTTTGCTTCGTCTTTCGTTGTTTGGTTTGGTTTATAAGGTGTGATAAGGAAGACACCTCTCCTCCCGGAATTGACCTCTCTTTCGGCCACTCCTCTGAACCCTTTTTTATAGACGGGCTTTTTTTTCACTATTGTTTCCTTTATTTTTGCCCTTGAGCTGTTTCCTTTGCTGTAAAAAAAAAAAAAAAGGGAATAGCTTGTGGGGATGGGGAGGGGTGTAGGGGCATGCGTCTTAGGTGGGAGGTGTTGTATTAGTGTTTCTGGAAGTGCTTTGTGTTGGCGTTCCAGTGAATCATGTCTCGTCTGCCCTCTCGTTGCGTCACGTGGCCATGAATAATTTGTTTACTTCTGGTGATGCATCGCGGTAATCTTCTCTTCTATATAATTTAGTCTTGTTTGTTGCATAATTTATTGACCGGTATGAATTACGAGGTTCTTTGTTTCTGTATATCCCTCGACACCTGGTTCCTGTTACTTTTCATACGGTCTGCGTCTTGTTCTGGTTTTCTTTCGTTTTTTTTATATCCTGGTTTTATTTTGTGGTTTTATTCCGTGTATTTTTTAAGTGGTTTTATTTTGTGTTTTGGTTTTATTTTGTGGTTTTATTTCGTGTTTTGGTTTTATTTTGTTTTTTTTTTCGTGGTTTTATTTTTTGGGGGTTTATTTTGTTGTTTTATATCATGGTTTGGTTTTATTCCATGTATTTACTTCGTGTTGTATTCGTATCGTATTCGCTGTTACAGTCATACCATCACACCGTCCGAGAAGGCATAAAGAATTCCGTACTCTCGTTTGATAAGGAAATCACTAACAGGAAAGAGGAATTGGTAACGTGCAGTGAACCTTAATAGTAACATGCTTTTTGTGTGTGTGTGTTTGTGTGGTGGGGGGGTAAATTCCAGGTATCTTACATTAACCTTCATGTCTTACCTTGTGATACGCTGTTTCATTAATTATTCCTATTCGTCTCACTTTTCCTCAACTACCATTAGGAGTAACACGTTGATTCCGCTTATCATTACATCACCTGCCACGGCACTGCATGCAACTCACCTGTATTACCCACCTGTCCTCTACTCGTCCTTCCCTTCCACCTTTCATCACCGAACTTGTAAAGCATTGATGGCAGAGTATAACTGTTTGACTCATAAAGAGGTGTGAGGTTATCTGGCCAAGCTAAGTGCCTAAACATGAAATAGGGTTTGATTGGTAATATAAACAAGTGCAAAAACGGCTAATATAAAGACCTGTCAGTTGAAATATGCTAATAAACTTTTCTTTCCTAATATCTAATCTTCCTAATCTTAATCCTAAGTTAATCTTCATAAAGTTTAAATCACCTTTCTTTGGCCCCGTTCACACCGTGCCGACTCTGGGCCGCGACAACCCAGCGACTTTAAGGCCCCCTTCACACTGGCGAATCAGCATCCGACGATCGTTTCTAGACCTCTTTCCAACCATGTGCGAACTTTTCACTTCAACATTTCACACCCAAGACCTCATATACCCCGAGTCGCTGGGTTGTCGTGGCCCAGAGTCGGCACAGTGTGAACGGGGCTTTAGAGACAGCTTCCAGACCCTCACCGGCTGTCTTTCCCTACCCGACAGCAGGGCTTATTTAAACTTGTAGCTCCACTCATCACCTCCCTTCCATTGGACATTCCCCTGCCCTTCAGTAACCGTCTTTCCATGTCTTTCAACAGTAGTACCCTTTTTAGCTCCGACTCTCTATCCCTCCTTTGAAACAGTCCCTCATCATTTCGTTATTTTTTGCAGTACTGCCAGACTCCTTCAATGACCGTCTTTTCATGTCTTTCAACAGTAGTCCTTCCATACCCTTTTTAGCCCAAACTCTCTTTTCTCTCTCTCCTTTGAAACAGTCCCTCATCATTTTGTTATGTTTTGCTGTACTACCTGACCCCTTCCTCTTCTTCCCCCTCCTCCCCCTCGGCTCCACCCGCCTCTCTCCCTTTCCTCCTGTGCCGGTAACAAACTTCGACGGGGATTTCGCAATGTTTTGGTCCCGCGCGCTTTCCGTTTTCCTAATTCATTATTTTTACATGAATGTTTACGTGAACCTTCGAGAGCCTGATTCCATTTTTGTTGCCGTTGTCTGTAGTGAATTTTGTACCCGATTATTTGTTTTTATCTTCCTGAGCGAGCGAGCGGGAGCGGAGTCGCATTTGTTTTGCTGCAACACACGCAGCTTAAAACAAATGAGGTGTTTTGCTGCGTGTTTTTGTTGTGTGGCCGGAGAGGATCAGCCCAATGATATTTTAAATGCAATCAATAACTCGCTTAATTTGTTATGATCAGCAGGTAAAAGCTTTCTGTTTTCATAGTTCCTCTTTTGCAATCAAATGGCTGACTGAAAAATATGCTTCCCGTGTATTTACGTGTTAGGATGAGGCAAAATGCGAGTGGGCGTTGCGTATGTTGAAAGTACAGGGGAGGAGGGGGTGAGGGGAAGGAAGGGAGAGAGAGAGGAAGGGGGGGAGGAGAGAAGGAGGGAGGGGAGAGGGGAAGGAAGAAGAAAGAGAGGAAGGAGGAGGGAGAGGGGAAGGAAGGAAGAGGAAGGAGGAGGAGAGGGAAGGAAGGGAGAGGAAGGAGGGAGGAGGGAAGAGGGAGGAGAGAGGAAGAGAGGAAGAGAGGAAGGGAGGGAGGAGAGAAAGAGGGAGGGGAAAGGGGAAGGAAGGGAGAGAGGAAGAGAGGAAGGGAGGGAGGAGAGAAAGAGGGAGGGGAAAGGGGAAGGAAGGGAGAGAGGAAGAGAGGAAGGGAGGGAGGAGGGAAAGAGGGAGGGGAGAGGGGAAAGAAGGGAGAGAGGAAGAGGAAGGAGGGAGGAGAGAGAGGAGGGAAAGGGAAGGGAGAGAGGAAGGGAGGGAGGAGAGAAAGAGGGAGGGGAAAGGGGAAGGAAGGGAGAGAGGAAGAGAGGAAGGGAGGGAGGAGGGAAAGAGGGAGGGGAGATAGGGAGGATGTGAAATAGTGAATGTTTTGCTTGTTCTTCTGCTTACTCAAAGGGAGGGACAAAACTACACAGGGTTCAGGAAAGGGAGTGAAGGCAAAGGGGAAGTGATGGGCATTTCCTCCTCCCTTTCTTTCATCTTCCTCCCACATTTCCTTCCTCAGACTTATCGCTCCCTTTTTTTATTCCTCCCTTCCTTTCACCCTTCTTATCCATACTCTCCACTTCCCTTTCTCCCTTATTTCTTTCTCTCCCCTTCATTATTCTCTTCCCCTTGCCATCTATTCTCTTTCATCCTTCCATTCCCTTTCTCTTCACCTTCCTATCCATTCTTCTTTTCCCTATTCCCATTTCACTTTCCATCTCCATCCCTCCTCTCATTTCCTTTCTCTCCATCCTTCCCTCTCCCACCTTTCCCTCCTTTCCACCTATTCCTCTGTCCTCCCTTTCACCCTCTTTGCTCTCCCTTTCACTCCATCGTTCCCTGATCTTACCCCTATCCATCCTTCCCTGACCTTCCCCATACTCCGGAGACCTTCATCCCTTCCCTTCACCAAGCCATCGCCGTGGACTCCTTAGGGACGATAGATGAAGGGACACCAGCATCAAATACATCGCCGCCCCCATAACAGAGGCAGCGACAGAGAGGCATTCAGAGGGTATGGAGGAGACAAACAGGAGGCATACAAGACACAGGGATATAGAGAGGCTTGAAGATAACAGAGGACACACACACACACACACACACACACACACACACACACACACATACACACACACAGAGGCATAGGTAGACTTAGATATGGTATTCAGATAGACAAAAAAGCTCATAGGCGACATAGAGAAGGAAATATACATCATACAGAGGACGAAAAAGACTCAATTGACAACATATCGATAGAGAGGCATATTGCATACACGAACATTCTCAGGCATAGTGAGGCACAGATATGGTATTCAGACAACGAGAAAGAAAGTTATAGACGAGATAAAGCGCTAAATAGACGACATACGGAAGTCAGCAAGATAACAATTGACACCATATCGATAGAGAAGCATGTTGAGGGCATACAATAGGGCATACGCAAGTACACATACGCAGAAACGCTCTTATGGTTTATGTAGGAATATTTACAGCGCGTGAATGTGAAGGGCAAATATATACACAGAAAAACTCTATTATGGTGCATGTTTTGGCGCATTTACATCACAGGAATAAACAAGAGGGCGTGCGGAAATATATGTACACGGAAAAGCTCTTTATGGTGTATGCAGCTGTATTTACCGCAGTGTTACGTAGAGGTTATCATAAAAACTGCTTCATTGTGTGCCCCGCGAGTTACGTAACATTACCCATACAACGAATGATTTCCCTTGAGTCTCGGTGTGTGTGTGTGTGTGTGTGTGTGTGTGTGTGTGTGTGTGTGCGTGTGTGTGTGTGTCATTATAATTCAGCTGCCAATACCCGCCTCCTGCATATCATATAACTCCCATTCTTTTTAACCTTTGCCAGGGGAATCGAAATCCATGTGGACAAGAGAGACACGCCCGATTTTCGACATGATTCGGGCGTTTTATTTATTCATTTATTTTATTTCATTCCGTGGTCCGAGTTCATATCTGTTTTTTTTTATTGAGATCTGTCTTCATAACGTTATCTGACTGAACATATGTATGGATAGGTCTTTTTTGTGTTGATTTTCGATGTTATTCAGGTTCCGTATCGTTGTTTTGTGAGGTTGAAGTGATTCCTCTCTCATTTATTAATTTTTAGATCTTGTGTCTTCCTAACATCCCCTACATACCATACACAAAGATTTTTTTATAGTAATCGTTTTAATCTTTTTGGTGTGGGAACGCTCCTTACAGCTTGAATCGATACCTTTAATTATTGAGATTTTGTGCCTTTGAAGAATCGATTACAAATACTATACCCGATTTTTTTTAATGAACATGTAACTCGGGATGCACAGGGACAGAGGACCCTTCTCTCAGCCTTCGTCATTCCTTTTGAGTCATAATGTTTCACTCACCACGAACTTGCTTTTTTTTTATAGATGTTATAGTACATTAATAACAACCTTTACCTGTCTGCCTCTCCCATAACTCTGTATTTAAAATCGAAGCTTCATTTCAATAGTACAGGAGAGAGAGAGAGAGATACAGAGAGAGAAAGAGAGAAAGAGCATCGGGTTTTGCTTTGTAGTCTTAAACCAGCGTCCAAACCAAAAAAAAAAAACATCATAAACTAAGACCTGCACATAGACAAAGGCTCATTTCTCAGTGTCGTTCGTTCCTCCTGTCAATGTTTCACTCGGCGCGGACACAGATGGTTCCTTTAAGGCGCCGTACATATTTCACCTGGAGTCCCCGAGCACCTTCGCCACTCGCTCCCTCTCAGCAGGGGAATATCGCGCGGTGTGTATATTCTGCGTGTGTGTGTGCGGCGCGCGGCGAGTGTGGACAGCTGGGTAATGTGATGTCGGTTGGGAGGAGGAGGACGAGGAGGAGAAGGAAGGGGACGTGGAGGGCAGTTAGTAGAGGAGGAGAAGGAGACGTGGAGGGCAGTTAGAGGAAGACGAGGAGGAGGAGGAGGAGGAAAGAAGGGAACGTTAAAAGCAGTTAGAAAAGGAGGAGAAAGGGGAGGACGTGGAGGACAGTTAAAGGAGAAGGAGGAGGAGGAGAACGAAGGGGATGTTGAGGGCAGTTAGAAAAGAAGGAGGAGAAGGAGGGGGATAGTTAGAGAAGAAAAAGGAAAGGAGGAAACGGGAAGTGTAAATATTAGAGGAGATAATAAAAGTAAGATTGAAATAGGAAGATGAGACAAGCAATAAATGAGATGCTAGAAGATAATATTTAACTGAGGATAAGTAGAAGGAGTAGGAGGAGGAGGAGGAGGATTTGCGGTGTTACGTGATCGCCTTGACAGATGACCTCACTTCCTGCTAGCACCTGTGTCTGCATCGCTTAACCTGCCATTCCTACAAGGTTTATGAAGACAAATCCCCGGCTCACGCGTGCCTCGAGTGTAATAAAATGTAAAAATCCGGCCATGTTAGCACGACCAGATTTTTAAAGTTTCGCAAGAGCTATGCAACCAAACTCGGCCAGCTCCGTCATACGTCCCGCTATATTGCTATTGAACAGGCCATGCAGAGTGTGTTTGTGCGTGTGTGTGTGTGTATTTGCATGTGTGTGTGTGTGTGTGTGTGTGTGTGTGTGTGTGAGCGTGTGTGTGTGCTTGTCTCCCTCCCTTCCCGCCCCTCCACCTCCTCCTGTCTCCTTGCCCCGCGGCGTAAGCTACCTGGCTCCCGGAATACCTGCGAACATGCTCATATGCAATTTTAACTACGTGCTCCTCTGTTTTCCTGCTTGCCCGCCTGCCTGCCTGTCCATGTTTATGTTCACCTGCCTATTCATCAACCCTCCCCTGCCTACCTGCGTACCCACCTATCTTTAAATACATCTACCTGTCATCTCGCCGACTTACCCTCCTGCCCACCTGATGTATGTCTTCTTCCCTGCCTACCTACCTGTAACTGCTTTCCTAAATTGTTCACCTGCCTATTTATTAACCTCTCTCTGCTTACCTCTCTACCTACCTGTCTTTAAATATTTCTACTTTACCTTCCTGCTTGCCTAACTTATGTCTTCTTACCTACTTACCTTTAACTGCTTTCTTAAATTGTTCACCTGCCTATTTATTAACCTCCCTCTGCTTACCTCTCTACCTACCTGTCTTTAAATATTTCTACCTTCCTGCTTGCCTAACTTATGTCTTCTTATCTACTTACCTTTAATTGCTTTCCTAATTTACCTACCTATATATTTATCTACTTACCAACCTACTTGTATTTCTATTTTTGGCTCCTCTGAAACACCTCATTTATACTTGTTTTCATGTTTATATTTAGCAACCAACCGATTTATTTACATCTTCTCTTACTTTTCCATTTATTTAACATCACCTCTACTTTAACCTTCGTACCTATTTTTTTATATCTTTTGCCTTCCTAACCTGGTCATGCGCCTCGATATATATTCCTCCCTTCTACCTGCCTATCTGTTTGTTTGCCTGCACTTGTCTTCCCAACATGGGCGCCTGTCTGCCTGTCAGTCTTTCTGCCTCTCCGTGTGTCCATCCGCTCGTTTTCCATTTTCCGCAGATACCCACTGTCTTCCTCTGCGTTGTGTGTGTGCTCTGAATCGCAGCACACACACACACTATCTCTCTCTCTCTCTCTCTCTCTCTCTCACACACACACACACACACACACACACACACACACGTCAGTTAAACAGTATCTAAGCATAGCCATTTATTTTTCTTCCTCTTTCATCTCCTTTACTTTCTCTCTCTCTCCTCTTCTTCCTTCTTCTTTTCAGCATCCTCATCATCCCTCTCAGCATCCTTATCTCCTTTCAGCATCCTCAGCATCTCTTAGCATCTCTCAGCATCTTCTCGCAGCATCTCCTCAGCATCTTCTCAGCATCCTCACCATCCTCTAAGTAAAAAATCATGCCATCAGGCGCTTCTTTCCTTAAAATATTCTTCTCGACTCTCGCACCTTTTCCCTCCCTAGAAAAATAAAATAAAACGCCGTAGATTAATTTACGATATTAATTTGGGGCGCATATTCAATTAAAACTTTGGGATCGTGTTCTGGAATCGCTAATGAGGGGAGCAGTAATTTTGATCGAGCGCTGGAAACATGGGTGACGCGCGTTTACAATAGAGGTGAAAGTGTTTAAACAGGTGTGTGAGAGGCGGTGCAGGTGGAGAGGGGAGGAGGGAAAGTGAGTGAGGATAAGGCGGGTAGGTGAGACCGTGAGATAGTGGACAGTCGTGGGAAAGGTAATCGGAGTGGATGTAAGGGTATTTAGGTGGAGGTGGAACGCAAGTCGAGTGTAAAAGTGGATAGGTAGGGAAGGTTAGGAAGGTAAGAGGTTTGGAAAGTAAGGTGTGAGTGATATAGTTAGCAGGTGTGCATGAAGGTAAGTGGGTGGGTATATGAGTGGTTAGGTGGAGGGAGAATGCATACCTGGTGGAGAAAGAGGATATTTGTGATGGAGAAAAGTAAGTGGATAGGTGTAAGTGTGGTTAGGTGGGTTAGTTAGGCATAAGGGTAGGTGGGTGTGGTACGTGGATGGATGAAATGTTAGGCAGGGGTGAAGGGGTAATTAGTGGTGTGTGAGTGTGTCAGTTGGGTCTTTGAATATATAGTGAGTGGGTTAATGATTTTTGGTGGGTGAGGGAGTGTTGTAGTTGGGTGTGGGAGTGGTGGGAGTGGTGTGGTGAGGTGAGATGGGTTATTAAATATGCTATGGGTGTATAGATTAATTATTTCAGGTGGTAAGAGAGGGCTGGAGAAGGTTGGTGGGTGAGTAAGGTCAATTCATTAAATGTGCATTGGGTATGTGATTGAAATTACTTATGTGGGTAAGAGTGAACAAGTGTGAGTGAGTATGCGAGTGTGCGAGTTTGTGATTTAAGGCTGGAAAGGGTTGGTAGGTGGGTGAGTGAGTAAGGTGAGTTCTTTAAATGTGCAATGGGTATGTGTTTAAAATTATTTATGTGGGTAAGAGTGAGCAAGTGTGAGTGAGTATGCGAGTGTGCGAGTTTGTGATTTAAACCTCCAGTGTCCCTGTGTATAAATAATGCCACACAAAGCCACAAAGAGCCATTCCACGGCCTTAAATAATAAATGGAATCGATTTTCGTCTCGTCTCGCGGGAAGGAGCGGAGAGAACTGCGGTTAATTAGCTGGAATTGGAGGGATTAAATCGACATGAGGCCAAGATTGTGATGTCACGCGGAATGGGGGACTTTGAGCGCCGTGAAGGGGAGGGTGGACAGATGACCCCCTTCCCCCCCCTACCCCCCTAGCCCCTTACAATAGGCCAGCACAATACCTAAGAACATCCATCCGTCACCCCTGTCTACGGTAACTGACGGGGCGATCGTAATGGATTTAGAGGGAGTTGAGGGTGACCGTGGCGCCATCTGTTGCCCTAATGAAACAATTGATCTGTAAACAACCCGCTCGCTGATACGACTGTTAGTGTTGGCAAAGCTAGAAAGTGATTTATGCTGATGGATAGATAGATATGTAGTTAGATAGTTAGATAGAGAGAGAGAGAGAGAGAGAGAGAGAGAGAGAGAGAGAGAGAGAGAGAGAGAGAGAGAGAGAGAGAGAGAGAGAGAGAACAATATAAAGCGCTCAATGAACATAGAGAACAAAGACTTCTCTTAATGAATAATTAAATAACAAAAAAAAACTTTAAAAATCGTTAAGAAGGACGAACATTATGTCTTTGGTACGTGTGTGTGTGTGTCCATCCACCCATCCATATAACGTACAATTTACCTTCAACAACACCTCAATTACAATCCTTCTTAACCCATATAACACGTGAGGGTCGCAGATGACGGCCAACACTTCCCTTTTGTCAACTGGTACAGACGGAGGGGAAGATGTCGAGGCCTGGGAGTCTTGAGCGGCTGGTGAACACGGAAGGCGATGTGTCCCTGAAGCTTTGTATGGCAGATCATTAGCGCGGCGTCTCCTTGTCTCTTCTAAGAACGCCGTGCTATAAGGAGGAGGAGGAGTAGATAAGTAAAACGAGGAGGAGGAGGAGGAGGAGAAAATAAATGAAAAGAAGGTGAATTAAAAACGAGTTAGAAAATCATGGAAAAGATTTGTGATGGAATGAGCTGGAAGGAGGAGGAGGAGGAGGAGGAAGAGGAGGAGGAGGAGGAGGAGGAGGAGGAGGAGGAGGAGGAGGAGGAAGAGGAGGAAAGGTTCTGGTTGTGGCGGTGGTGGTGTTGGGCTCGAGTGGAGGGCTGACTGGGTTGATTGAGAGTAGTGGATCAGTTACATTTCTTCCCACAATCATCATGTCTTGTTAGTCTGGGCTACGTGCAGTGTGAAGAGGTGGTGGGCTGATGGTTCTCTCTCTCTCTCTCTCTCTCTCTCTCTCTCTCGCTCTCGCTCTCGCTCTCTCTTTCTGTATTCCTTTTCATCCTTTTTTATGTTTCCTAGATGCTTCCTTTCCGCCTCCTTCCATCCTTTCCACCTCCTTCCATCCTTTCCACCTCCTTCCATCTTGCCTTCTTTCCTTCCTTCGCTCTCCTTCCTGCAAGCTGTAATGTCACTTAGCTGTGTTACTCGAGTTTTTGCATGCCATTAATTCTCGTGAAAAGCCTCCCTTGCACGCGGCGCCTCCTTGAAAGAATCTCTAACGCATACTTTTAGGGTCTTTGCATCTGTCTTGTACTTCTTCCGTTTCCTCTTTTCTTACCCTCATTACTTCCGTACTCTCCCTTCCCTTACTCCTTCCAGATTCGTTACACATTCGGGTCCTCTCATCTGTCGTGTTCTACCTCCCTTGCCTCTCTCTTTCTCTATACTCCCTTACTTATCCTTATTCTCTCTTCTTTTTCTTCTTTTTCTTCTTCCAGCTTCATCGCATTCTTATGTCTTTTTCATACATTGCTCACTTCCTCCATATCCTCTTCCCTTACCCTCCCTTACTTATACTCTCTCTCTTTTCTCTTCTTCCGGTTCACCACTCCGGTCATCTTGTCAATATTGTGCTTCCTCCCTTTCCTCTCTTCTACCCTCCCTCTATCATTTCCCTTCCATTTCTCCTTCCAGCTTCGTCCTTTCATCTATCGTGTACTTCCTCCATTAACTCTTACCTTACCCTCCCTTACTCACAGCTTCATCGGTCCCCTTTTCTCTCATCCCCCATCTTCTTCCCCCCAGCTTAGGCCATTCACCAGAGGATGCTAAGGATATGATGGCTGCAAATGGGCAGTCTTGAGGGATAAGGGGCAGTGGGGGTATAAGGGGGGGCAGTGGGGGGGTTATCTACACACCATTAAGACTTAGGGGAGGTAAGGGGAGCACAGTGAAGAGAGGGGGGGGGGGAGCATGGGGAGTTTTGGACGAGTGGAGCGGTCGGGGAGAGGAAAGAGGGAAGAAAGGGAGGGGGAGATGGCTGTATGAAAGGGCAGCCTGGATTGTTAAGGGGGGAGAGAGGTAAAGGGAGAGAAGGGAAGGAATAGGAGAGGGTAGTAAAGGGAGGGAATGAGGTGAGGCTGGTCAAGGGAGATGAGCGAGAGAGGGAAAGGGGGGTGTAAGTGGGAGATGAGGCTGATAAGTGAGGATACGAGTTTACAAGTGGAGTGAGGATTGAGGAGGAGGGAGGGTGATGCTGGCGTGTGGCTGGAGGAGGAGGAGGAGGAGGAGTAGGAGTATTGGGAACAGGATGGGAACAAGTACCAAGTGGGACCTCGATCATCCCCATCTGTCGCCTCCCACGCCCCTTGTCCCTGCCTCCTCCTCCTCCTCCTCCTTTGGCTCCCCCGTTGAACCTCAGTCTCGTCGGATTTACGGGTTTCACGGCGGATTGATATTAACCCAATAGTGTAATTTCCAAGGGATTTCAAGCTTCTGGGTTAATTTTGTACATCACTAATTCAGCTCCAGTTGGGCGGCCGAAAGGATTCGCTTGAATATTCCGTCCCGAAGCCGGTCTTAATTCTACATCGGCTGCTGCACCGGGCTATAATTTGATTTGGAACAACCCCCAACTACATTTTTTTTCATCTTTTCCACTTCTTTTTCCTCTCCCCTAATGTTCCACTCCTCAAAAATACGACGAGAGTTCATGAAATCAATAATCTCTCTCTCTCTCTCTCTCTCTCTCTCTCTCTCTCTCTCTCTCTCTCTCTCTCTCTCTCTCTCTCTCTCTCTCTCTCTCTCTCTCTCTCTCTCTCTCTCTCTCTCTCTCTCTCTCTCTCTCTCTCTCTCTCTCTCTCTCTCTCTCTCTCTCTCTCTCTCTCTCTCTCTCTCTCTCTCTCTCTCTCTCTCTCTCTCTCTCTCTCTCTCTCTCTGTCACAGGCTCACAGCACCCCATCCCTCTCGAATTCCATTACTCACTCACTCAGCATCTCCATTTCACTTGCAGACTTCTATACTAT
The DNA here is from genome assembly GCF_024679095.1 of Eriocheir sinensis. Taxonomy (NCBI): domain Eukaryota; kingdom Metazoa; phylum Arthropoda; class Malacostraca; order Decapoda; family Varunidae; genus Eriocheir; species Eriocheir sinensis. The sequence goes on along the minus strand of NC_066526.1, from coordinate 19,182,271 downwards.
CGCTTTATTTACTCACTCCTACAAGCACTCTCTTATTCATAACATCCCTACACTTTCTCTCTCACGCGCTCGCAACCTCCTGTTCCCCAGCATCCCTATACTAACTCACGCACTCCCTTCACTCATCCCCAGCATCCCTTCACTCACACAAACGTCCTCCCATACCCAGCATCCCTATACTTTAACTCACGCACTTCCATCCTCCCATCCCCAGCATCCCTACACTCACACTCGCATCCTCCCATCCTCAGCATCCCTACACTTTAACTCACGCACTCCCATCCTCCCATCCCCAGTATCCCTACACTCACACTCGCATCCTCCCATCCTCAGCATCCCTACACTTTCACTCACACACTAGCATCCTCTCATCCCCAGCATCCCTACACGCACTCGCCACTCGCCGCCATCCCTCCAGCCATTCTCTGACCTTCGTGACGAATCACTCGCCTTAATTACTGCTCGCTGACCTGTGATGGGGGACGCAGCGCCCTCGGGAACGCCGCCAAAACGACCCTTGCGAGCCCGCCGACTAAGGGCCGAAATGGGGGCGACCGGGCTGGCGGGCTTTACAGGGACCGTCATAGGCTTGTGGTCGGCCATTGTCGAGGCAAGATGGATACATGGTCGGCTGGGTGTCAATTGGAGTAGATGACGAGGGTCTTTTCTGCGCCCGGAGTGTGTTCCTCGTCCTTATTATTTTGGCTTTTATGTCCGATCTCCCGTGCGTGACGCGGCGAGGGGGCGATTTTTATGTTAGATGTATATATATTTTTGGTGCCCCGAAGGCCGGCTGCCGGGAGGGTAATGGTGGGAGGGAGGGGACTGAGGGGGGCGGTATGTGTGTGTACATAAGGGGAGGAATGTAAGGGTATGTGTGTACGGAAGGTATGTGTGTGTGTGTATATGAGAAAAACAGACATAGAGACGGACGAACCGGTATATACATTTGTAAATGGAACAATGTAAAAAGAGAAAGTAAAACGGGAACTGGAAAGAAATCACTATCCGGCAAAATGATAAGACAACATTTTGACGTCGAATATTAAACTCCGTGTTGCTGCAAATTTCATATTAGAGCAAAAAGTACCTTATCGTGACCCACATACCGGCGGCGTAATAACATTTTCAGCGTGAAGGAAAACGGGCCTGGTTAGATTAAACACGCATATAGTTTATAAAATATTAGCTAAGTTTGGAATACATGGCTGCGCCTTTAATTAAACGCGTGCATTACCATAGAATGAAAATTTACGCACCGGGGAAACTCAGATAAATGGTCAGCATAAAGAATAACTTGAAAATACTGGACGGACGAGTAAAAAATATATATAAATGCAACTCGGTAATATCGTGAGGAATATCGCGCATAAATGTAGACGTAATATTTAACGCGCCGGGGAAAAATGAGATCAATGTTTAGCATAAATTGAGTTGAAATAAGTAAAATAAAGGTAATGTTGGGAGCGTACACTATGGCTACGCGTGGCCTCGGTGCTCATCTCCGTCACATTGGCCCTTGAGCGTGTGGTGGGTGAAAACTCAGTACCGTTGTAAAGGCAATATCTCCGACACCATCACATCACATTACACCCCGGGACACGGGGCGAGTGGAACATCCTGGTTACCACAGTTTACCTTCCCCAGGTTTCCCCAGGTGCCACTTTATCGACCAATCCGAAAGGGAGGATAAACAGCTGGGTGAGGTGTGCGTTGACTGCCCAGGACAGGATTCGAACCCAGGCCTGTGGATTCATAGCCAGGCGCGCTAATCACTTTACCACGGAAGAGTAAAATGAATTGATAAAAACTAGAGAATAGAAAGAGTAATAAATGTGAGGTTTAATATTGTAATAACTCTGAGCAAACTAATTCCCAGGCATTACAAAGATTGAGGGAAAAGTTTCAGAGGATTAGTTAGATAAAGAATGAAGAAGTGAAAGAGAAGAATCTGAACCGTGTGATACTCTAAATAGAAACACCTTTTGTAGATTAGGAAACTAGAGAAAGAGATAAGTAAAAAAAAAAAAAAAAATAGGAACTTTGTGATGCGCTAAATATAAACAGTTTCTGAGTGATATGAAACAATATGAAGCAAGAAAAAAAAATGGACTTTGTGATGTTCCAAATAATAAAAAGATGGAGTATCTGGAAACTAGATTATGAAAGAAAAAAAGTGAAAGAAAAATCTGTAGTATGATGCCACATGTGAAAACAGTTTTGAGAATTAGAAAACTGAAAAGAAGGAAAAAAAAAGTAAAAGAATAGTCTGTAGTATGATGCCACATGTAAAAACAGTTTTGAAAATAAGAAAACTGAAAAGAAGGAAAAAAAAGTAAAAGAAGAATCTGTAGTATGATGCCACAAATAAAAACAGTTTTGAGAATTAGAAAACTGTAAAGAAGGAAAAAAAATTAAGAGTCTGAATTGTGTGAAGCATGAAATAAAAAAATAAAAAAATAGGAGACTTAGGAAACTATATGAAGAAAGAAAAGGAAAAGAGTAAAAAAGAAGAATCCGAGTTTTGTAATGTCCTAAATAATAAAAACTAATTAATCTCGGCTCATCTCGGTATAGCTTCGGACGGCGGGGGGCGGCGTGTCAGGTGAAAGATTGATGTTAACGCCGCCCCTGAGCACAAAGGCCGCCTCAACGATGTAAACCCCCGCGTCACGCCCACACCTGCAGCCGCGGCAGGAAGTGCTGGGCCGCCCCGACGCGCCGACACACCTGGAGGGCCGGGGGGGGGGGGGGGGGCATCAGGTATAGGTGTGTTGGGATATGGAAGGGTAGGAGGGGCTTCTGTTGTGGATGCTGAACTCTCCTTCCTCATCTTCGTCCTGGTCCTCCTCCTCCTCCTCCTCCTCCTCCTCATCATCATCATCATACTCTTACTACTACTGCTACTGTTTCTATGATAAGAGTAATACTAGCAACAACAAAAAACACTACTAAAAAAAAATACAGCAATAAAGCGAAACAAAAGAAAATAATTAATGCTTTTGAAACTTGATATCGACTGGAAAATAGTGTCAGATTATAGTTTATTTTTTTCTTTTCCCTTTTTTTTCGTCTTCCGGGGCTCGGCGGACAACAGGTAGCGCGGCCCTACCAGGTAGTGATGTCAAAACGCCGCTTCATCACCTTCAGAAAAATAATTGTCTGCTTTAACGCGATACTTCCTCCCCACCGTGAAACCTTAGCTCCTCTTCCTCCTCCTATTCCTCCGTCTCATCGTCATTCTCCTACTCCTCTACCACCATCTCCCTCCTCCTCCTTGAAAAATAAATCGGAAAAAAGTAATATTAAGACTGTATAATTCGATGGTTTGACCCCATCTTTTCGCCCGGTTAGTGGTAGCAGTAATGATAGTTCTTTCCTCTTTCCTACATAATTTCCATGCAGTTTTTCCATGCTGCATGGTTCTTTTTCCTTTCCTGCCAGCTTTGACTGGCGGGATGGGGGTGGGGAGGAGCCTTCGCCTTTGCTGTCCTTCATCTTCCACCTTTGATTAGATAGTTAGTGTAGCTTGTCTCAAACAGCCTCGTAAGGACCATCAGGTCTGCTGTTGTTTGTTCATCCTTTGTGTTTCTTTGTGTTCCTCCACCTCCTTCTTCTCTAACACCACCTCCCTCCTCCTCTTTATCTTCCTACTCTTTCTCTCTCTTCAATTCCTTTGACTCTTCTTCTTCCCCTTCCCCTTCCCCCCCTCCTCCACCTTTACCACCACCCCGTTCCTCCTCCTAATCTTCATACGCTTTCACCTTTTTCAATTTCTTTGACTTCTGTTCTTCCCCTTCCTCTCTTCCTCTTCCTTCTCTAACACTACCTCCCTCCTTCTCCTCCACCTTCTCTTCCTCCACCTTCTTCATCTTCAATTCCTTCGACTCCTCTTGATCCCCTTCCTTACTCCCTCTTCTTCCTCCTTCTCGTCCTCCTCCTCCTCCAAGGTATATTAGACTTCTTCCAAGGTATATATAAGAACTGGGATGCCCACATCCCCAGTGATGTTATATACCTGGACTTTCAGAAAGCCTTCGACAAGGTACCGCACGAGCGACTCCTTAAGAAACTGCACTCGGCGGGCATTGGAGCCAATCTGATCGCGTGGATAAGAGATTGGCTCACCGACAGAAAACAACGAGTACTACTCAACGGACAGCCTTCCGATTGGCTTCCAGTCACTAGTGGAGTGCCTCAAGGGTCAGTGCTGGGACCCATTCTCTTCATCATATATATCAACGACCTCGAATCAGGACTGAAATCCACAATATCGAAATTTGCTGATGACACTAAGGTGGGGGGAAAGGCCCTCACAAAGACCGACTGCGAAATCATTCAGAAAGACCTCAATCACATTATCGAATGGTCGGAAAAATGGCAAATGTCCTTTAATGTTGACAAATGCAAAGTCATGCACATTGGGTCCAGAAATAGTAACCACACATACATACTTACATCATGAATGGGAGACCTCTGCAAGCGACGCAAGAGGAAAAAGATCTTGGAGTCACTATCAGCAGTGACGTGAAACACGCGAATCACTGTAAAATGCATACAGCGAAGCCAACACTATGCTCGGGTTCATAGCGAGGAACTTCGAGTGTAAAACGCCAGACGTGATGCTATCCTTGTATAATTCCATGGTAAGACCGCACCTCGAGTATGCAGTACAGTTCTGGTCTCCTAATTACAGAAAGGACATTGATTTACTGGAAAGGATTCAACGACGCGCCACGAAAATGATACCAACCTTAAGGGCTCAACCGTACGAGGAACGACTCAAGCGACTCAATCTCTTTACATTAGAGAAAAGACGCCTACGAGGAGATATGATTCAAGTCTTCAAGTATCTAAAAAAATTCAATAACGTCGATTACTCCAATTTCTTTGAATTGCAAACCAACCTAAGAACTAGAAATAACGGTTTACCCATTCAGTCTAGTCGATGTAACACAGACATCGGAAGGAGTTTCTTTTCAAACCGAGTCATCCGTCACTGGAACAATCTTCCTTCAGAAGTAGTAAATGCGAATACTATCAACTCCTTCAAATATAGAATCGACCGTCACTTCGCTGCGTCGGGAGTAAACTGAATATTGAGTTGCTTTCATCTGCTCCTCAATATCGAGGCGCTTTCATCTGCTCCTCAATGTCGAGGTGCTTTCATCTGCTCCCCAGGCCCCAGGCTGTCGAGCAGATTAAATCACCAACGCGGGCAACCTCGTAATGAGCCAATAGGCTTTCTGTTGCCTGCGTTTCCATGTTTCCATGTTTCCATGTTTCCTGATGCTGACAATTTAGTGGTATTCTCTATTCCATGAGATCCCATTATGTAGTATAAAAAAATTCTTGTTATATATTAAATGTTTTCGGTTTGAAAGTTTTACTCTTTTTTTTATCGACCTTTTTGCGATGGGCTTTAGAGATTATTCGAAGGGGTTGAGGATGGAGGACAGTGAGGGAGTGTTAGCAAAGATTGAAAAGGCCAAAAAAAAAAAAAAAAGAATATGCGTAGCTGAGAGGATGCGAAAATATACAGATAAACGAACACTTGAGAAAGACAAAACGGAAATACCAGGAAATGAAAGGATAATATTTTTGTTTGAATTGAAGCATTTTGTGGAAGGAGGAGGAGGAGGACTTGTGTGGCGAGTGCATGGAGAGAAATAGGGAACAGTTGTACTATGTTTGCTTTATCTCTCTCTCTCTCTCTCTCTCTCTCTCTCTCTCTCTCTCTCTCTCTCTCTCTCTCTCTCTCTCTCTCTCTCTCTCTCTCTCTCTCTCTCTCTCTCTCTCTTCCCTTCCCTTCATTTCCCTTCCCTTCCCTTCCCTTGCCTTGCCTTGCCTTGCCTTGCCTTGCCTTGCTTTCCCTTCCCTTCCCTTCCCTTCCCTTCCCTTCCCTTCCCTTCCCTTCCCTTCCATTCCCTTCCGTTCCCTTTTCTTTCCTTCCCTCCTTTCGTTTCCTTTCCTTCCTTTCCTTTCGTTTTCCATCCCATCCCTTTCCTTTCCTTCCCTTTCTTTCCTTTCCGTATCCATCCCTTTCTTTCCCATCCCTTCCTTCATCCCAGTCCTGCCTCCCTCCCTCCTCTTCCCCCGCCTCTCTATCTCCCAGTCTCATGCCGCCTCTCCCTCACACGCCGGCCGGAGAGCCCTCGCCGCGGCACTCTCTGTGAGGGCCCTCAGCTCGGAGCTCATATAACCCGCCGCTGCTGGAGGAGAGACAAAATTGCTGTGTGTGGAGGAGCAGGACTTCTCCCTACTGTCTGCTGAAGAGGCGGGCTTCTAAGCGTCTGCTAGGGGAAGTCCCTCCTCATTTTCCCGAGCGTGGGACATGAGGACACCCCGGTGGGAGGCTCGGGGGAGGGCGCCGAGGGAGGCGAAAGGCGAGGAGTGCTGAGAAGTGCGGAGAGAAAAGGAAGGAGTGTCTGGAAGGAATGGAGAGGAAATGCGAGGGAACGCTGAGAGGAATGGAGAGATGAAAGGGAAAGGATGTCTGCTAGGGAAGGAGAGAGGAAAGGCAGAGGAACTCGGAGGGGAGAGATAAAAAAAAAGGAGGAGGAAGAAATAGAATGGGCTAGAGAAGGAGGGAGGGCAGTGTGAGCGAGGCAGCCTCCCCACAGCCTTTGTCTTAGCAGTAGTTGACTCACCTGTGTTTACCTGTGCCTCCCGCAGGTTGTTGTAAATACGACAGAACCCAAAGAGGCTAATTTTCCCTGAAAGGCTTTTGTAACATTAATGTATAAACTCTTCACTTTCCTTTTTAATAATTTTACCTCGGTCTCCACATTGAATTTTCTTTTCTTATCCTTTTGTTTCTTTACGGAAGCTTAACTGCGGTGTGTAGCCGTTGTCGCTGTTTGTCTCTGTCTTGTTGTAATGTATTCCGTATTACTTATCTAATTACGCTCCTTAACTCTTTTTCGCGAGTTAAAGTCATGAGTCAAGCCCCTGCCTCACCTCGCCCGGCCCGCACATTAATCACAGGTGTCTACTTGCAGGTACGTGAGGAGGGAGTCTGCCCGGGGAGGCGTCCATCACTATTCCCCCCGTGTCTTTGGTGACATGGAGCAGCGCGCAGCAGGTAGGGAGGGCTCGGGTGTCCTCTGCCTGACCTGGCCTCGGGCTGCTGCTATTCAATCTACAGATGGGCGAAGCAGCTGGAAATAATCATCATATTGTAAAACACTCCAGTGCTTCCTTCCGGCCAGATTACCTTGTGATCCATTAATCTAATTTCTAATTGTTCTGCGACTGTAGTGTCAGTTATTAAGTCTCACAGGCGGGGGTGGGGAGAGGGATGGTGGGGGTGGAAGTGACTTTGATGCTTAACAATAATGCTGTAATATGATTTTTGTAGTTTCTCGTGGGCGGAGGCAGAGGGGGAGCTTTGCGGGGAGGTTGAGGTGGAGGTGTGGTTGTTGAAGGAAGGTGGAGGAGGATGCGTGGAATTGGGATGAGTGGAATGATGCTTAATGTGATGGCGTGGCAGGGAGGGCCGGGGCAGGGAAGCTCATATTAGGGCAGAACGGGGCAGGGAAAGAATGGAAATGGCAGTGTATATGAGGGAGGGTGAGGCAGGGAGGTGAAGGGAAGGGAGGTGGTAAGGTGAGGTGAGATGAGATGAGGTAAGGTGAGGTGCTTCTAAGATAGGTTAAAACACGGTGGAGCTTTACTGTGGTGTGTGTGTGTGTGTGTGTGTGTGTGTGTGTGTGTGTGTGTGTGTGTGTGTGTGTGTGTGTGTGTGTTGGGTTGGGTTGCCGGAAAATATAACGAATGGTTCTTACGCTGGGCAGATCGATGGTAGAGGTCGAACTCCAAGAAACACACACACACACACACACACACACACACACACACACACACACACACACACACACACACACACACACCATCATATCACAAGTAGAAGTCGTGTCTTACCTGTATTTAGGACACGTATCTTTATCTTTATCTTCATCTTATCGTGTTAATTAAGCTCTCCTCTCCTTCCCCCTTTCATTTCTTGCGCTTTTTATCATTTGTTCATTTTTACCCGCCGAGTATTCCCCTCACGTCATATTTTTGGGGTCCTTTTTTTTGCCATCAAGGTCCTCTCTTTATTAATGTCTCCCCTAGCTGCCTTCTTTTTCATCTTATCTTTTTCATATATAGTTTTTCTTCGCTTTTATATTTCATTTTAACCTTTGATCACGGAGTTCTAATCATTCCCTCGATACTGTTATGGTTTATCTCAGGAGACATTCGGTGGTTACAAATATAGATTAGAGGTTTTGGTTTATGTTTGATCTGTTTCATGTACTTTGCGATTAATTTCTTTACTACATGTGAGAATAAGAATAAACTTTTCGCATTATTTATTGTTTTTTTTGCTAATATTTTTTACTGCTCTTTCTTTACTTCCTCCTCTCACATCTGTTCTACATTTTCTTATTTCTGGTTTTATTTTCCTATTTCTTTTCCTATTTCCTTTTCTGCTTCACGTCTTGTTATTGCTAGTTTTATTTTCCTATTTCTTTATTATATTTCCTTTTCTGTTTAATGTTTTCTTTTTTTATTTATATTTTCCTATTTCTGTTTGTATTTCCCTTGATAGTTTTCCTTTTTCAACTAATTTCCATCTTCGTTTCAAGTTTTTGTTTTCATCTTTCTTGCTCTCTTATCTTTCTCCCTTTCTTTACCTTCCTTTAGTATTTCTTTTTCCAGGCAACTCTTACTACCCCGTCATTCCCCCTTTTCTCCTCCTCTCACATCTGCCACCCATCAAGCTTCAGTTATTTCTTGCTCTCCTCTTCCCATTCTCCATTCCTTTGACTTTTTTTCTAAGTTAACAATAAGATTTCCTTCCTTACCATTTAGTTTTTCTTGGACTGTTCTTCTTCCCCGTCATCCCTCCATTGCTCCTCTCCCATCAGCCATTAACCCAGCCTCAGTTCTTTCTTGCTCTCCTCTTCTTTCCTCCCTTTCTTTAGCTTCCTTCGGTCCCCTTCGCGGCGGCGGCGGTCGTCGTAATGGCTGGCTCACCTGTGTAGGGCGCCACGCGACGTGTCCCAAACACAGGGCACACTTTCCAATTACCTAGCACACCCTACCTGAGTTTCCGGACAGGTGTTATTGGCGCGTGAGTTACGTGGCCCCGGTGTGTAATTGATAACGCAGGTGCTTGTCTGGCGTTCCCGGATTGGTCCTTTGAGGGTCTGCAAAGAGGGAAAGGCTGTAATCATGGTGTTTTGCCGTGGGGTCGACCTCGGCTGCGTGGGACGTGAAGGCAGGGAAAGGGAAAGGCTCTGTTGGTAAGAACTGACTCGCCTACACTGAAGGGGAGAGCTTTGCGGAGGAGAGGGAAGACGAGGAAGGGAAAAGCAAAGGTAGGCTAAGTTTGGAAGCAGGAAGCACGAGGGCGAAAGTGAGGAAGGGAAAGTTTAAGAGGAGGATGTGAGGGAAGGAGTAGATGAAAGAAGTAAAGCGGGATGTAGCAAAGGAAGGAATGAGAGAGAGAGAGAGAGAGAGAGAGAGAGAGAGAGAGAGAGAGAGAGAGAGAGAGAGAGATAATAGTACAAGTTTCCTTTCCTTCTCTCCCTTCTAAGATATTTAAGGACCCCCCTCTTGCTTAACCTTCCTATCCTGCTTCTATTACACTCCTCCTCCTCCTCCTCCTCCTCCTCCTCCTCCTCCTCCTCCTCCTCCTCCTCCTCTCCCCCCCAAACCTCCAGGGAGATAAAGTGGTGCTCAAAATCCTACTCTGCACTTTCTGAATATTAAGCGACGCGCGTTCTATAATTTCCTGTTAAGTGTATTTGTTGCACCGCTTCTGACCATTTTTGAGGCTGAAACAGAGTGACTTGAGGAAGGGGGGGAAGAGGAGGAGGAGGAGGAGGAAATTGGCTCAGGTAGGAGGAGGAGGAGGAGGAGGAGGTGGACTGATTTACACCTTTATTTTTAGCGTTTTGAAATTGTTGGAGGTAATTATGTGGCAAGGGCGGGGCGGAGCTGGAGTGCCTTGGGATAAAGAAAACAGGTCCTTGCCGCCCTCCTGAAGCCAGTGTTTGCCTCGAGGCTTCAGGAGGAGGAGGAGAGTAAAGGATAGGCTGCAAAAGTGGTAGCAACAGGAGGAGGAGGAGGATGTGGACGATGATTAGGAGGAGGAGGAGGTGGAGGAGGAGCAACAGTAGGAGGAAGATTTGGGGTAAGGACAGAGAATAGGCTGCAAAATTAGGAATAGTAGTAGGAGGAGGAGGAAGACGAGGAGGAGGAGGAGGATCTGAGGGTAAGGTTAGGGAATATTCTGCAAAAGTAGTAGTAGTAGTAGTAGTAGTAGTAGTAGGAGCAGGAGGAGGAGGAGGAGGAGGATCTGAGGGTACGGTTAGGGTATATTCTGCAAAAGTAGTAGTAGTAGTAGTAGGAGGAGGAGGAGGAGGAGGAGGAAGAGGAAGAGGAGGATAATAATGGATGAAATTTCAGGTCTATTTCTACCGTTTAATTAGACGAAAACACGCTTGTCCTTAACCGAAATCCACCTAAGTGTGATTACATTCTGGGCCCGCGACTAACTCCTGCCCGGCGCCTCCTTAAGCCTCCCTCTGCACGGTGATGGAGGGAAATAACGCCCCTTAAAGAGTTCTCTTGCCCTTCCTTATGCCCGGGAGCTGATTTTATTTACTCCATAATGTTGCTTCTTATTGCGCCCGAGTTACTAGTTGTTATTTTTTTTACTGTTTTCCTGTTTTTATTTCCTGTTCTGTTCTACGTTTTCTTATTTCTGGTTTTATTTTCCTATTTCTTTTTTCATTTTCTGTTCTATTATTCTTGTTTCTAGCTTTATTTTCCTATTTCTTTTTCGTTTTCTGTTCTATTATTTTTATTTCTAGTTTTATTTTTGTATTTCTATTTCCTTTTCAGTTCTACGTTTTCTTATTTTTAATTTTATTTTCCTATTTTCATTCCTATTTCCTTTTCTATTTTACGTTTTTTTTTTCCTATTTCTGTTTGTATTTCCCTTGATAGTTTTCCTTTTTCAACTAATTTCCATCTTCGTTTCAAGTTCTTGTTCTCTTTTCGTTTTCGCTTTCCCTTTTTCCTCTTTCTAATTTCCTTCTGGAGTGTATTTTTATAGATATTTACTTCTCAAGCTAATGCTGCATCTTCGTTCAAGCTCTTCGTTTTCTCTTTCGTTTCTGAGTCTGATTATATTCCACGGTTTTCGGTCTTGAACTATCATTATATACATCGTTTCGAGATTTGTTACAGTATTTTTCATTTTGGAGCTGATTTTACTTCATAGTTTTCTCTCTTCATCTTTCGCTGTATCCTGATTTCAAGTTCTATTTTTGTATTTTCCGTTTGAGCCGAATTTGCGATGTAATTTTCTTTTTCAAACTGTGCATTTTAGTTTCAAGTTGTTTTCACATCTCCCGTCTGAAGCTGATTATAATTCATAGTTTTTCGCTTTAACCTGTTCATCTTCACCTCCATTCCGTTTTCCTTCATCCCTTTTGTATAAGATATAACTTATTCGATGTTCTGTTTAGACCAAAAAATATTTAATCAGTTTTCTGCTCCGCTTTCCATATTCTTTACTACTCAAATCAAAGCAAGAATTTTAATATCCTCTCATCTAAACACAAACTCTTCTAAAGACAAAGCCTAATACACGGGTATGTTAAAATTTCTCGACACAAAAATGAGGTAATAATATTTACTTTGTTTTCTTTTCTAAAAACGTTTATCATCTTATGAATTGAGAGTAATTTTTCCTATATTTTTCTTATCGATTCTCAAATAACACATCACCTTATATTTCTCTTGCTCTTGCTCCTTTCTATTACCTGTATCCTCATTACAATGTTAATTTTCCCTTCAGCTTCCTTTATGAAACTGAAACTACGCTGCCGCTGCTCCTAATTCCCTCGCATGTTCAGGAAAATGACGGACGAGTAAAAGGGGAACATTCCTCAAGCCGAATTACATCTTGCTTTTTATTGATCTTTTTTTAATCGATGGCTCTGTGTCTCTGTTGGGCTCGATGTCCGCTGCCGGGCCAAGCTGAGCCCCACGCGGCGGCCTGCAATGACAAAGGCCCGGCTTGGCTCGTAATCTGATGAACGCGGAAAAGTCCCTCAAAATCTGTTAATTACGAGAGAGAGAGAATCCCTTTTCCATGTCCCAATCAATTAGGAACTCAGGATTTCTATGCTTTCTATATTTCTCTCTCTCCCATGAAAAAAATAACTAATAAGGGAACCGTAGGCAATTAATCACATACCTGGAAAGAACAAACGAACACACACACACACACACACACACACACACACACACACACACACACACACACACACACACACACACACACACACACACACACACACACACACACACACACACACACACACACACACACCTGGGGCGGCGGCTTGGGCCAGGTAATCACGTTGCTACAAGCGTTAATTAGAAGCAACACAGGCTGATGAGACTCGCCGGGGTTGTTGCATCATAGAAAATTATATTGCTTTAGAAAAACAATCCCTACCTTTGAACCAGGATAATTAGTTGTTGTTTTAAGTATATAAAGTTTCTAATATTCTGATTATACTTATCTGAATGTGTGTGTGTGTGTGTGTGTGTGTGTGTGTGTGTGTGTTTATATGAAATTCTATTCCTCGTGATATTGGTGCATTTACAATATTGCTTTGGTCACTCGCTCTTTCATGCTATATTCAGTGTTTGCCGATTGATTGCAAAGTCTAATTCCCACACACACGTTTGTCAACACTTGGCTTCTCCTCTTATATTTCATTCAGTCATTCCGGTTAGTGATATTGCGTCCCTCAGTCGTGCCTGTCTCATCGGCTACACTTGTCCACCCTCATCTTGTTTTGCCTTCCACCACCACCACCACCACCTCCTCCTCCTCCTCCTCCTCCTCCTCCTTCTCCACTTTGCTGAGGTTACTACGTGGAAACTAATACCTTTCCCATTATTATTGAGGCGACACATCAGCCACCTTCATTACCTCAAGCACTTCAGTCGAGAGAGAGAGAGAGAGAGAGAGAGAGAGAGAGAGATTATTAGAATTTCACAATGCCATTCTGTTGATAACTTTTAAATATAAAATTCAGTTGGATGCTTTTTATAGGAGGCTTATTTAATGAGAAACACACACACACACACACACACACACACACACACACACACACACACACACACACACACACACACACACACACACACACACACACACAGACCAAATTATATTCCTATTTAGATGAAAATATCATAAAAAAGAATATTTAGCTCAACAAAGCGTTCTTAAAAGTAAAAGTATAACGAATATGAAAAAGAAAATTACCTGCTTAACAATTTTATATATTTGAGCGCCTTTACGCGCTCAAAAATTATGCCGAGAAACTAAGTAAGACTTTTCCTCTAATAGAAGCGAAGCGACTGGCACCAAATAATATTCCTTTCTTCTCCTGTAATTAAGTCAGCTCCGTAGCGTTGCATTTGGCTTGGTTTTCTGTGGGCATAGATGATTCTCTCTCTCTCTCTCTCTCTCTCTCTCTCTCTCTCTCTCTCTCTCTCTCTCTCTCTCTCTCTCTCTCTCTCTCTCTCTCTCTCTCTCTCTCTCTCTCTCTCTCTCTCTCTCTCTCTCTCTCTCTCTCTCTCTCTCTCTCTCTCAGATGTATTTATTATCTATCAGTGTTTCTTTATCTATCGCCATCGATGTATCTACCACGTCTTTCTCCCTTTGCTATATATGTTCTCTTCTACTTTTTCCGGATTTTCCCAGCTGTTTATTTTGTCTTCTGGAATAATTGCTGTCGACCTGTCTTTTTTTTCTGTTTTGAATATCGAGTCCATGTTCCATTTGTCTTCGAACCCAAAGCTTGACAAAATAGTCGTTTCCTTCGTATTCAGATTTTTGTTTTTAATGATGAACCTCAAATGACCGGGAGGACCACTTGAATAGGGTGTCTTGGCGGCAGGAATGCATGACACACCATCAGCATTCTAGAGTGATAATGATAAAAATTGCATAGATTGGCCCTTAGTAACTTATAACCACTCTCAAAAGTGCTCTTATTTACCATGTTAAGTATCTCTGTGTGAGGGTATTTAATTTTACCCTTTATTTCCATACAAGATAGGCTGCCGAACACGTGTCTAGGCAAATAACTAACCATACCTTCTTTACCTTTGACCAAGAACCTAGAACAAGTCAACTCACCTTTTATTCAGCTTGACCTCCAATCCTAATGAGCCAGAAGGGAGCTCGGCAAGGTATGGCGCGGCGTAACTCATTCATCTCCCACGGGCCGGTTCTCAGCAGGTGTCCAGGTAAACGGGCGCCTCTCCCTTGCTCCCGGATACATGAAATTTCTATGTTAATCGTCGGCATTCCGGATCCCCGAATGTACTTATCCTTTTTTTCCTTCTTCTTTTTCCTCCTTTTTTTTTACCTCCTTGAAACTCTCTCTCGCCAAGTAGGGACGTGGAGGATGAGGAGAGTGGGAAAAATGTGAAGACCGGAGGTGTGTGTGTGTGTGTGTGTGTGTGTGTGTGTGTGTGTGTGTGTGTGTGTGTGTGTGTGTGTGTGTGTGTGTGGATAGGTGAGTGGGTGGGTGTCAAATTTTAATCCATTGTTCGAAGTGAGACGAAAGATCAAAGTTAATGGAAGAGAGGCCTTGGTTAAAAATAGGAGAGAGAGAGAGAGAGAGAGAGAGAGAGAGAGAGAGAGAGAGAGAGAGAGAGAGAGAGAGAGAGAGAGAGAGAGAGAGAGAGAGAGAGAGAGAGAGAGAGAGAGAGAGAGAGAGAGAGAGAGAGAGAATATATAGCAAAAAAAAGGAAGAATAAAAAAGTCGATAAGTAAAAAGCCCCGCGTGAAAAAAAAGTGTTCAGCCAAAAAAGTAAAGTGAAAAAAAAGGATGACAGGCAGGTCGAGAAACTCAGGAAACACAACAACACACAACTGACAGACAGACGTGAACTGGGAAAAAAAAGAAATAAATACAATCCACATACCCCCCCCCCAAAAAAAAAAAACATGAAAAAAACGTGTATGCATAGCGGGCAAGAAACTTAACCAAGCCAAACATACCACAAACAACAAAGCCTAAAAAAATCTAACACACAAACAAAAAAAAAACAAAAAAAACACCGGATCGAAAACAAAAACTAAACAAACAAACAAAAAAATTGACCACCACAACAAACATCAGCAATCTTTTTTTTTTATTTAAAGCTGAGACAAAACGACACACGTGGTGGCGAAAAAAAAAAAGACAGGTGAAGCAGGTAAAGTCTCACCTTGCTACATACGCTTCGATCCGCTGGCATCCCCCACGGGCAGGCTGGCGGGGACGGGCGGGGTGTCACGGGTGATAGGCGCTGCAGAATGTACAGCACCTGAAAAAGACAACTGGACTGGTCAAGGTAGCCAGCGGACTGAAATATACGCCAGAGGGAGAGAGAGGAAGAGAGGGAGGAAGAGGAATAGCGAGACGGAGACGAGAAACGAGAGTGCATTCTTAATAGGTAATGAATATTCGATCGTCTGTTGGGAGTAGCTTGAGAAACAGACTCCGGAATCCTTGCGTCTCGGGATTCAGCGGCTCTCAGGGGTGGGAGCCGCCGGTGTGTTACTTATTTCATTTATTTTCTGTGCCGCATAAATAGTTTCGCGCACTTCTCTCCCGCTAATGTGCTTGAGGATATAAACTGCGGTGCACCTCATGCAATATATTCCTAGTGGTAGTGTTTTAGGTCCAATACTGTTTTTTCGAAGCACGAGTTACAGCGAAATACGTTGAAAATTGGAGATGTTCGTTATCTAGAGCAATTGACGATGTTTCTTGTCCGTCTCTCTGTGGAAATAATTAGTAATCCGTGTTATATCAGTAGTGATAAGTACAGTTATATCCAACGCTCTTCCTCGAACAGTTCATCTCATATATCAGGAATCCATGTCCTTTATCACTAACATCTCTGAGAACCCACAAACGTTGAAGATATTCTAATGACGACTAAAAATAAAAAATGGTCTTCAGCAGGTATTGTCTTTCGTAGAACCGATAACAGATAGATAGGTAGCGACAGTAACAGAGTGGGAATCCAGAAAGTGAAGCAAAAGTCAGGGGAAACAAAGCACCAGGTGGATACATGAGATTGGAGCGTTTGCCGGAGCAGGGTGGAGTATGCGAACATGAAACATAAAGAAGTGGAGTACGTTTGGGAAAGAAAGTGGACTAGAAATGGGTGTTGTTAATGATGACAATGATGTTTTTTGTTGTTGTTTTTCTCTCTCTCTCTTTTTTTTTTTTTTCATGACTCCAATCAGTGATCTCATTCATGCTTATTCATACTTGTTTTGCTATTTAAATTTTGCAGATTGTACGCCATCTGGTTTTCATTACACCCACACACACATCAATAACCTCATTCATTATTTTTATTTTTTTTATTTTCGTTTTCATGACTCCAATCAGTGATCTCATTCATGCTTATTCATACTTGTTTTGCTATTTAAATTTTGCAGATTGTACGCCATCTGGTTTTCATTACACCCACACACACATCAATAACCTCATTCATTATTTTTATTTTTTTTATTTTCGTTTTCATGACTCCAATCAGTGATCTCATTCATGCTTATTCATACTTGTTTTGCTATTTAAATTTTGCAGATTGTACGCCATCTGGTTTTCATTACACCCACACACACATCAATAACCTCATTCATTATTTTTTTATTTTTTTTATTCTCGTTTTCATGACTCCAATCAGTGATCTCATTCATGCTTATTCATAATTGTTTTGCCATTTAGATTTTGCAGACTGTACGCCATCTGGTTTTCATTACACCCACATCGATTGACAACACGCTTTTTTTTTATTTTTTATCATCGCAGTTTCAGGTTTTTATATCTCATCGAATCATTTGTCTCACTATCATCATTCACCTTTTTTTCCCCTGACTCCTTAATTGCATTCCGCCTTAATCGAAGCCGCAGCAAGGAATCCCGGCCCTCGTCCCGCCGCGTCCCTCGTGTGTTTAATAAGTTAATCACACCCGCGTCAGGATGAACAGTGAGGGCATTACAGGGCGGGGCGGGTCACGGCAGGACCAGGTAATCATGCCGATGCTAATTAATCAGGAGATGATCCGGATAGCAAGTTTTATTCTTTCGATCCATAGAAGGTGACGCCACGTATAATCAGGTCAAGACTCGAGTCCGTTGGGTAGAGAAGGGGTTAGGTCAGGTCAGGTCAGGTCACTGCAAAAAAGCTTGGTCAAATAGAGGTATAATTATAGGGATGTAAAGGTGACTCTATCGTTTAATTTGTTATGGGATGACTTACTTTGTTTTTTAGAGAATGTTTTGCACGCTTTGTTATTAGGTCAAGGGTCACGTTAGTTGGTATAGATTAGGCAAGATTAGGTCAGTGGGGGTCAAACTGGGTCAAATGACGGTAAAATTCAAGAGAAGAACAGCTCCTGAATCACTTTTTTTTAATCTCTTTCGAATAGTTTTGGGTGGGACAGATAATGTTTTGTGCGCTTTGTTATTAGGTCAAGGGTCACGTTAGTTGACATAGATTAGGCAAGATTAAGTCAGTGGGGGTCAAACTGGGTCAAATGACGGTAAAATTCAAGAAAAGAACAGCTACTGAATCACTTTTTTTTAATCTTTTCGAATAGCTATAGTATGTGGAACAATTTATCACAAGGGCAAGGCGTGCAGGTCAGGTCACGGGAGAATAAACTGGGTCAAAGAAAGCCAAAGTTTCACCGAAGTAAGGATACGTGACCAAAAGTTTGAATAAGTTTGTGGCCCAAAGGCAGCAGCGATAAGGGCAGCAATGAAGGTCAGGTCACTTCAGTTTAAGCTTAACCAAAATGAAGGTAAAGAGACATTGAAATAGAGGTCATAAGCAAGTTCTTTACTTTAAGGTTGAATTGGCTGATGTTATACAGAGGAGATGACATTGTGAAGGTCAGGTCGTCACGCAATTAGGATGTCAAGATAAGGACATAGCGAAGGTCAGGTCAGGTGGGGTCGCAACTCGGAGGTCATAAAAGCGAGCAGCGTCCGCCTCGGCGAAACAACAGCGGCAACAAACGAACAGCAGATTGACTCTTGCAAACAAACCAAGCGGGCGGAACACGAGCGCTTCCAGCAACAATAACAAAGAAAGAGAAAAAAAAACACGGCGGGCACAGAGAGAGAGAGAGAGAGAGGCTTAAAAAGTTTTCTCTTCTATCCAATAACTTTTTTAGGGAACAATACAGGAGGAGCGACATCGTCCTCTTCGGCCTCCTCGGCACTGTTATGCATCCGTCACTGTTCATTAACCGGTATTGCTCTCTCTCTCTCTCTCTCTCTCTCTCTCTCTCTCTCTCTCTCTCATTTTTTTTTAGTTTTCCCATTTTACTTTTTTTCTTTTTTTTGTGCTCGGAGTAAGAGGAGAGTCGCTTGGGGCTGAAGTATTTCGCTCAAAGGTTCAGTAACATTGGAAAGCATATTTTTTGTTTGTGTGTGTGTGTGTGTGTGTGTTCCAAGCAGGTGTTTACGAGTTCGAAGCTTCTGCCGCGGTGCTCCTAAAGTACTTTCCACGCCTCATTTGCTGTTCCTGTTTTCGTCGGTTTGGACTCGTTTGTTCTCGTATTTTAATGTTCCAATAATGCCTTCCTTTCTTACCTCCTCCTCTTCCCCTCCTACAACTCCCCTCCTCTCTTTCTCCTCTTCCCCTCCTTCTCTTCACTTAAACTGTTTTATCCTTTGCAACACGGTCACAATAACTAACATTTAAAGCCTGTCTTCGTACCCTCAGCTCCTCCCTCTCTTTTCTCTTCTTTTATGACATTCTATCGTCAGTATGATTCGCATGGTTGGATTTCCTTTGGTACGCTTTTTGCTGTTTCTTGACTTTTAATTAATTTCTCATCCGTCAATTGTCATCCATTTTTCAGTAACTTTATTTTCATCCTGACTCTTGTGATTACCTGCATTCACCTGACGGATAACTCGACGGTCACGGAAGTTTATTGTTCTCCAGGTGGCCTTGAAGGGGATGGGCGAGGGGGAAGGTTAGATGAGAGGAAGGGGGCGGGCGTGGGCGGGGCTGCAACAGGAAGTGGTGGGCGGAGACAGGGATTTCAGAGGAGACAGAAAGAGCCATTACGATGAGGAGGCGTGAGGCTGTGGACAGGGATGGGGTGGTGGAGGGGGCAGCAGGGAAGGGTCATGTATACAAGGATGAGTGGAGGGAGGCTGTAGGCAGGGATGGGGCTGTGGTGGGGAGCAGGGAAGGTCATGTACTGGGGTGGGTGACGGGGACAGGGCAGGGGCAGTGGTGAGAAGCAAGGAGGGTCGTGGGCGGGGTTGAGTTGGGGGAAAGCTAGGGGGCTAGAGAGGGTCATGTACGAGTCTTGTCGTTCTATTATCTGTCGTGTGGCAAGCGTGTCGCCTCGCCTCTCCCGCCTTGCCCCGCCTCATGCTACTCATATTTGTCCACCTGCTGACAGCCCTCGTCACCGCTCGCTCAACTCCACCGGGAAATATCGCGGCAAACAAATACTACGTCTCTCTCCCCTCCGACCCGTCACACCGCTGTCCTATCCTCCCCCCCTCCCCCCTCCCCTCCCATCCTTCATCTCCCGTCCCTCAGAGGCAGTCACCGCTGTCCCCTTCCTCCCTGTCCATCTCTCATCTGCCGTCCCTCAGTGCCAGTCGTTCCCCCGTCACCGCCTGTCCCATTCTTTTCCAGTGTCAGGGTCGGGAAGGGTAGGGAGTTATGTTCGAGTGACCGGGTTTTTGTATGAACCTAAAGAGGAAAGTCGAAGAAATAAACAAATAAAGTGAACAGTGACGATAACAAAGACGAGTTGACTTCGTGCTCAATATCAATCCGGAGACAAATAATGATAAGCGTAGCAAAGGAATCGCGTATATCACTTTTACTTGAGATTTGAAAAAAAGTAAGAATAAAAGAATGAAGCTAAAAAAGTCAGACTCGTCGACTGCTATATTAAATTTACAAATATGAAAGAGGAGAGGAAATTTTGGACTAATGAGGAGCCAAATTCGTAAAACATTTTAGTTGGCAGGGAGGCAGGCAGGTGTGCGGTACGACTTTTTTCTCTCACTCTCTCTTTCGCGCTCTTTTTCTCTCTTCGTCTTGCGCTCTTTTTTACCGTGAAGGAGTGGCGCTCAAGTGTGTGGAACTCGTGTGAGGCGAGAGGAGGAGGCAGCCTTGTGACGGGGGGAAGCCGGGGCTGAAGGGAGGGCTTTGCGGCGACGTGGCTGGGGGTGAATGGTCTTGGAAGCACCTGACGGGCCGTGGACCCGCCTCCCTCCAGCGTGAGAGCCTCTACAGGGCCGCTGGAGTGGTGAGTTGTGTTCGTGCTGGGAGGGCGCGCTGGGCTGGTGACGGTGCGGTCGAGGGCTGGGTGACCTGCTTGCATGCTTGTTGGTTCGCTGGCTAGGTGGTTGACTGGCTGGGTGGATGAATGGATAGCTGGGTGGCTGACTGGCTGGATGGATGGATTGGTATTGGGGTGGGTGGCTGGATGGCTGAGTGGGCAGGTGAAGGGATTAGGTTACTGCACGCTTGTTGGATGACTGGATATATGGATGATGGGATAGGCAAGGGGTTCGATGCTGGCTGAATGGATGAAAGGGTTGCGGTGCTGACTAGTTTATTGAATGGCTGAATAGCTGTCGGATGGCTGACTGACGGGCTAACGGGGTATGGAAATGGTTTGGATTCTGGATGACTGGATGACTGGTTGGCGGCCGGGTGGGGTAAGCAAATGGATGGCATGCTGACTGACTGGCTGGGTGGCTGAGTGACGGGGCATGCAGGGAAGGGGTTGGATGCTGGCTGACTGACGGGGCAGGAGGAAGGGCAGGGAGAGGGAGGGAACGCACAGTCGTGAGTGGCAGCAGGAAGGGGAGCAAGAGGCAATAACCATTACCCGCCTGAGGGAGGAAGGACGTTCAAATATTCCTCGGTCTATTAATCACGCTGATACGTCACGTTATTGGGGCGGCGAGAGGCGGGCCACGGGGCGGGGAGGCGCTGAACGGGCCGTGATGCAACCCCGTCCGGATGAAGTCTTTCTGGCCCTTGCTTTATTCAGCGTTCCCCCCTCCCCTGCATGTGCTTAGCGACACACACACACACACACACACACACACACACACACACACACACACACACACACACACACACATTATTCTTGCACGAGCTGGAATCATAGAAATAATTAGCTGTAGGTTTTTATGTAGATATGCGGAAGAAAAACGGAGTGGAATATTCTTGGTCGCCTGCAGAATAATTCCCAAATTGGAAGAAGTTGGAAGTTTAGCCTCAAAATGGAGAAGATTCAGGAGATAAAAGCAGCTTGAGGAAGACGTGAGGCAACCGCGTTCAACAGTTCGGGAAAGTCTTGGGAGTTTAATGTACGTAAGAGGAAATTGCGTCCATAAACTTGGTGTCGGAAGAGCGAAAGCATAAAATCTTTCTGGTCGCGGCTAAATCGCACGCCGCGGTCTGTAACGTCTAGTTTACGCGCTGGAATTGACCCATAAACTCCATATTTGATTGCTAATGACGCCCCTGGCAGGACTCTTAAGCACAGGAGTGAAGGATCCATCACCTCGTAGGATCTCTCTGACTAACTGGAATGAGCGGGCGAGTCCTGAGTGAGTCCTTCTCTTTCCCTTCATTCCCTCCTTCATTCCTTCCTTCCGCTCGACCTTCTTATCCATTACATCGTTAAACTTTTAGGACTCTCCCTTTCATGAGAGAACGGGGCTTCCTTCCTCCTTTCCTTCCCTTCTGCTCTCCTTCCCTGCCCCCGCCTTCCCCTTCCTCTTTAGGCGCCCTTCACCAAGCCCTTCCCGCCCTCCTTAATGACCCTTTGGTGTGTGTGGGTTGTCTCCTATACGACCACCTTCTGTTCTGGTTATCTTCTTATCAGTCCATCCTCCTCCTCCTCCTCCTCCTCCTCTTCCTTCTCTTCTTCCTCCTCCTCTTCACTTTTTTCTTTTTCTTTCTTCTTTGTTTTCGTTTCTCTCTCTCTCTCTCTCTCTCTCTCTCTCTCTCTCTCTCTCTCTCTCTCTCTCTCTCTCTCTCTCTCTCTCTCTCTCTCTCTCTCTCTCTCTCTCTCTCTCTCTCTCTCTCTCTCTCTCTCTCTCTCTCTCTCTCTCTCTCTCTCTCTCTCTCTCTCTCTCGGCTCATCTTCGCAATGTTGGTAATGTTCTCACTCTGCCTCGTTTTCCTTTAGTGTGTTGCTCATTATTGCCGCTTGTTTTCCACGTTTTCATTTTGTTTTTCTTCTGTTTTTTCTTCTTGTTTCTTTTTATATTTTAAGCTTAGTTAAATATGCATGGTTTTCATTACGTTTATTTTTTTGGTTGTTGATGTTAATGCTTTTTTCCATTTAATTTTCATGTTTTCTTTTTTTCTCTCTTTCATATTATATTTTTTTTGTTATTATTATTATTATTATTAGCCTTCATTTTCTTCTTACTCCCCTTTCCCCTTCCTCCTTCCCCTTCGTCCTCCTCCTCCTCCTCCTCCTCCTCCTCGGCCGTCTTAATAGCGTGACACCGAAATCCTTTTTGTCTAATCTTTGATCACTTCCATAATTCCTCCTTTATCATAATTTCCTGTTCCCTTTTCTTCCCATCCTCGCCACACCCGCCCCGGTATATTCCCGTAATGGCTCCTCGCTGATACCATTTCTTTGTATTTCGTTTCCTGGTCATTAATTATCTCTGAACCTATCCATCATTCTGCCTTTGTCCGTAACACATTCACTGCTTCCTCTGGTCTCATCTTTACCTATCTTCTCCTTCCTCACCTTTCTTCGTCGCTCATTCTCTTTACTGACCAAATAAGTCGCTATTTTCCTTTCATTTCCTTACTAATTGTGTCTTGAGATGTGCTGCTCCCTCCTCCTTTTCCTTCCTCGCCGCGTCTTGCTCCTTGCCGCCTCACACACACGCAAATTCTCCTGGATCTCTCCTCACATCATTGAAGATTCGACTTACTAATCCTCGGGGCGATTGGAGAGGGTATCTTGAGGCTGTCGAGTCGGTAATGGGTTCCAATAGCTGTGAGCGAGGGTTGGTATTAGAGGGGAGGCATTAGAGGGTGCGGGCGAGGATGTGGCCCATTCTCTCTCTCTCTCTCTCTCTCTCTCTCTCTCTCTCTCTCTCTCTCTCTCTCTCTCTCTCTCTCTCTCTCTCTCTCTCTCTCCCCCGTCTCTCGCTCTACGGGAGGGTCGCAGGTGTTGTTGTTTTAAAGGGATTGCTAGATGTGAGGGGAAGAAGTGGTTGTTGCGAGGGGAAAGTGTGTGTGTGTGTGTGTGTGTGTGTGTGTGTGTGTGTGTGTGTGTGTGTGTGTGTGTACAAAGTGGTTGTTTTGGTTTATATGGTAATATATGTCAGGTGGAAATAGAATGTAGTATTTAACTTAATTTTTTTTTTTTTTTGGCTTGTTGGACGATTAGACTCTTAAGAATACACACACACACACACACACACACACACACACAAAACACGCACACAAAACACGCACACACAACCCCCCATTCCCCGCACCCCCCACACACTAACAAAGAAGAGGAAGCTAAGGAAAAGAAAAGGAAAATTGAAAAGCTCTCGCGGCAGGACAGTTTTTGGCGAGTACTCCCCGTAAATATCTGGGTGGCTGGTCGAAGGAAAACGGCGACAGGCAGCGTAACGGAGAAACGCTTAAAGGGGTTGCCGAATGATCAGCGTAACTCAGACCCGCGGCTCGGCGTCGGGAGGTGGGGGAGGCGGTGGTGCTGGTGATTGGCGGCGGGGAACGAACTGGGGTTTTCTCAGCACTGAAAGGGTATATTGTTCACGTCCTCCTCAATTCTTCATCACGAATTTTTTTGTTTTCTATTTTTACCGTGGGAGGATAATACGCAGCATGTTTTCATTCGTTGTAGTGGTGTTCTCGATTTTAAGGAAAGTAATTCTAATATTTTCAACATTTAATAATTCGCTGTTTGTAGCCGTAATTTGTCGTTAATGGAAAATTCTAAAGGTTCTTTCGTAACAGCTATTTTTATCCTTTTTTCTGAATGTAGGCATCAAATACTAATGTTTTTCGTATATTTTCCAGCTTGATGATATTGATTTTTATTATGTCGTGGCCTTAGAAGGGTAATGCATTCCTCGTCGTAGTCAAGCGGATATTTTTTTGTGTGTATAGGACAATAGATACTAATATTTTTGCACCTTTTCCAGTCTGACGTTACTACTATATCGATTCTTACTATATGACCCTGCAGGTGCGGCGCCAAGACACAACGCCCCCTCCATTTTTACTTTGTGGTGACTTAAGGTGACGTAGGTGTATTCTGTCTGCATACAGTCTTCGTCGAAATCAGGCGGATAACTCTTCATGGTGTTCGTTCCTCGTGTTCTCCAGCCAGCCAGTCGACGAGCCTCTCACGCACACGTTCCCTCGCGAAGGTGGTGCGTGAGGGGATCTTTATGCGCGGCGAGGTCCGTTGTCTTTAGCGGGACGAGGACGACTTTACGCCTTCATCCTGCGGCGCGTCGGAAGCTTTTCAAAACTCCACTCCGCGTCAGTTCGAGGCTCCAAACACAAAGGAACTGAATATGCATGTCATTTTAATGGGGGAATATCAGTTTCGAGCGTGCCGGAGCAGAAAGACTGTGCATATATAAGCGAGTCCGGCTTAATACCGGCTCAGACTGCCCCCCGCGCCCCCACCCCCCTCTCCCCTCTCGCCCCCCTCTCCCATGGACTTCTGTTATGCGAGTCTCATTCCAGCTTATGAAATGTGTCCCCTCTGTGCTCTCGGGGTACAGACACGCCGGCAAAGGTATATTAGGGCAAGATAAACATTTTTCTCGCATATTTGGTTTCGTTACGGTCCTGCACACTAGTTGTTGCCTCGCGTGGAATATATGAAGTTCAGTTTATTCGACCCCGGCCATCGTTTTAAGCGGAATCGAGTAGCATGAAGTAACGAAGAACAAGGTGCGGGATGCTTACCTGTGGGAGAGGATCGTATCAGAGGCTTGAGAGGTTATTTGCAGGATGATGGAGATGCGGAAACATACCTTTGTCTACCTTTGTGTGTGTGTGTGTGTGTGTGTGTGTGTGTGTGTGTGTCTGTGTGTGTGTGTGAGAGAGAGAGAGAGAGAGAGAGAGAGAGAGAGAGAGAGAGAGATCCACGTGTATTGATTTAACGTATTCACAAATCCATGCTTTTATTTTCTTAAGACTCTTGTATCTGTGTGCTGCCCTCCCTCTTGAATACACACACACACACACACACACACACACACACACACACACACACACACACACACACACACACACACACACACACACACACACACACACACACACACACACACACACGTGCCCTCCACCACCACCACCAACACCACCTTTTACTCACCTAACTGATCACCTGTGCAATAAATATACAAAGTCATTGCCGGTGTGAACGTAAGAGCTTGCTGGTGCTGGGTCTTTAAATTTACTCAAAAACATTTAAACAGGCGAGAAAGGCGATGGTGGTGGTGGTGGTGGTGGTGGTGGTGGTGGTCGTCTTTTGGTCCTCAGTGAATCGCCTTTACGGGGTATGGAGAAGCGACTTTTTTTTCTTTGTTTTCTTTTTATTTCGCAGTAGTTCCTGTTTGTTTGGTTCGTGTGGGTGCGTGTGTTTTCTTTGGCTCTGTGGTGTGTGTGTGTGTGTGTGTGTGTGTGTGTGTGTGTGTGTGTGTGCTGTTAATATAGCCTGGAATACATTACGATTTTTTGCTTTTTTCCTCTACTCCCGAGCTTAATAATTTCACTTCCCTCCTTACCTCTGATTCGCTTTACCCTTTTCATTCACATCCGTTGCTCTCCCCGTTTCATTTTCTTTCCTTTTTTTCCTCTCTCTTGCTCCTGCATTTCCGCGTGTTTTCTTTTTCCTCCCTCTTTCGTCTTCTTTCTTTCCTCTCTCTCATTCCCCTTTTTCCCCTTTGCATTTTTAAGTGTTTGCTTTTTCTGAATAGCTTAACCTTCTTTTTAATCCTTGTTCTTTGTCTCCGGTTTAATGTCCGTATATGATCATAACTTGCACCCAAACTAACATTTTCATCTCTAGGTAATTTGTATATTTATTTTTTTGTCATTTCTCCTTTCCTCTTTTCACCTATCCTCTTATATGCCTCTTCCCATTTTCTCCTCTTATGACGCCATGCACATCCCTGGCCTTCTCCTTCCTTCATCCTCGTAGTCTTCCGCCGTAGTCGTTTTAATTTTCATTCTCTCTTCTCTCCTCGTGACACCTTCACAGAATCACATACCAGCGCCTCCTTTTCACCTTTCCTCTTGGTCTTCTCTCCTTCACATCTTAGTTACACTCACACCTCACTGAAACACAGAGCACAGCATATATTTCTCTCATCACTGCCTTCTCTCCTTTAATCCCTCTACCACTTTACATCCACACCCACACTTCCGTCACAGGGCACAGCACCTGGCCCAAAGCTCCCTCCCTGCGCCTCTGTGAGTGACGTAAGCCGCAGCCCTTTCGGTAGTGAAGAGGGCCGGTAGGGACTTTAGCATATAGTGGCCATGGACGGTTCAATAATTCAGGCTCAGATCTATTTGCAGCGGGTCCGACACTTGATTTTGCTTGTATATTACGAGGCGATAAATAAGTTTCCATTCACGTGGGGGTTTATGATACCGAATGAGCTGTCGTATTTGTCAGATTCCCGATTTATTTGGGGGATCTGAATCCATAATCCCAAATGACGTATAGATTCCAACCCGCGAGTCCGCCGAGCCGATAGCCGCACAACAGAATTGATTAGACTTAAAACTCCCATCACATGCATTACATCTAGAGCCTGAGCGATCGTCTGAAGCTTTACGAGGGGAGACTAAACAATTCGAAACCGTTACCCTCGCCATAAAGAACGTTCCATATCCCTGTTCTTATCCTCTAAGCTTTATAACCCACAACCTTATTCTCATCTGGACCCTCAAGTGCTGTCCCAAGCTTTACGAGTCTGAACTCTACATTCCGACACCTTCACCTGCCTCCAGATAGAAAGGGTTTGCATATCCATCTTTTTTTTCTTAGTCTTTATAACCCACAACTCACAGCGCATTACAGCCCCTAAAGTTAACCATCATGTCTCGCCCGGGATATGCTAAAAGGCTCATATTTCACCTGCCGTTCCAGATCAGGTGATACAGGCGCTAAGGGACCAGGTACGAAGAGCCTTGATTTATGGCGCGGGTGTTGATGGGCTTCAGGAGGCTTGAGAGCGTCTTATCTGATTGATTGAATTATGTCTGCACTCGGCCACTGCTCGACCCTGTAATGAAAATTGATGACATTACTTGTGTGTGTGTGTGTGTGTGTGTGTTGAAAGAGATCCGCCTGAGTGAGATGTGGTGAATCTGAGTTATTAGTGAAGCTGTTTAGATGCTGTAAAGAAAAAAAAAAAGGTGTTTGGATCCTATATAAAAAAATCGTATAAATTGCAATCAGGAACCCCCGAAAGACACATATTTCGTGAGCTACAACGTCGACGTGTATATCAGGGAACCTTATTGATGCACCGAGCCCGTTCAGCGTAACAGACACACAGATAAACAAGAAAAAGAAAAGGGGCTCTGAAATTTCATATATCTTAAGATGGGCTGGGGCGGTTTAAGTCGGGAACCCAGAAGTGCTCTTAGCAAGGAAATCCAGGATGCCTTTTAGTTAGGAATTTTATGGAGATTGTGTTAAGGGCAGGACAGTCGCCGCGGGAAGAAGCGAAGTTTTAGTGGAAGTTAAAGGGGGATTTATACACCTCCTGCGACCTGTTTTTTTTTTCTTTTTCTTCTGCCCTTATTACGCTGTTGAAGGGAGAGAAAATAATGGGTTTAGCTTTTTATATTTCCTTACGTTGACCAGAAGTGTTGAAGGGTAAAGAAAAAATATAGGAAGAGACAGTGGGAGTTTTTATGTTGGTTTTGCTTTTTATATTTCCTTACGTTGAGCAGAAGTGGATAGTATTTTGCGGTTGATGGGTAAAGAAAAAACTAGGAAGAGGTAGTGGAAGTTTTTACTTAGTTTAACCTTTTTTTTTATCTTATCTTTACTTACGTTGAACAGATGCAGATAGTAAGCATATTATTTTGTTGTTGAAGGGTAGAGAAAAAAATAGGAAGAGGCTGTGGGAGTTTTTACTTAGTTTAACTTTTTTTTTATCTTATCTTTACTTACGTTGAACAGATGCAGATAGTAAGCATATTATTTTGTTGTTGAAGGGTAGAGAAAAAAAAAATAGAGGTAGTGGAAGTTTTTGTTTTGTATTACATATTTTTTTGTTTATCTCTCCTTACGTTGGGCAGAAGTAGACAAGACTCAAATTATTACACTCTTGAAGGTAAAAAAAAAAAAAATCATTAGGAGTTTTTATTTTCATTTTAGTATTTTTATTTTTTTTCCTATGTCGAGCAAAAATAGACAAGACACGTATTATCGCGCTTTTCAGTATGTAAAGTAAGAAAGAAACATATCATAACGGTATTGAGGCTAAAGTATTAAGTAAGAAAATGAAGTAGTAAAGTAAGAAGCATATGATTACACTACCAAGGCTAAAAGTAAAATTGAAAGGGGCAGTTTGACTTGTATTTTGTTTATTTAGTCTTTTTCTCTATAGGTATAAAAAAAAAGGGCACCAACATATTAATCAGTCTGGTTATATATTTTTGGGGGCTGTTAACTGATGGCCATTCCACGATCTTGGTCTATATGCGGCGGCCTCGTCAATGGTCCGCCTCATGAATATTGTCTCTAGATTATTGCTGTGTTGTATGTGTGTGTGTGTGTGTGTGTGTGTGTGTGTGTGTGTGTGTGTGTGTTTGGATTTGTGTTGCGCAAGCTGTGTATAGGGGATGTCTCTGTGTCTGTATGTTAGTATATTTCTCTCGTCTCTCACTTCTCTCGTCTCTCTCTCGTCTCTCTCTCTCTCTCTCTCTCTCTCTCTCTCTGTACACACACACACACACACACACACACACACACAATCGGTTCCAAGTAAAATAAATAGTAAGGGGAACAAAGGGAGGGAGAGAGAGAGAGAGAGAGAGAGAGAGAGAGAGAGAGACGCCCATGACACAAAACGGGAAAAAAAGAAAAACACATTTGCAGTATCATAACAGTTTTCTTCTTAACAAAATATCCGTTGATTATTTTCTTTATTCTTGTTGTTGATGGTGGTGGTTGTGAGGGTAGTGATCGTGGTGGTGTTATAGATGGTGATGGTGGTGGTGATATAGCGGTGGAGATGGTGGTAGTGTTGAAAATGATAGTGGTGGTGGCTGTGGTAGAGGTGGTGGTGGTGGTGGTGGTGGTGGCATACGTCCCCAAGAAGCCCCAGGGAACACTCACCTTCCGTACGCACCAATTAACCTTCACAGGGAGACTTAATTGTCCAGGTAACTTGCTGGCAGGTAAAGGTAGCTGAGTGGTGGGGTGGAGAGCGGGGATGGGACGATGAATGCTCCTCCTCTTCCTCTTTCTCCTCCTCCTCCTCCTCCTCTTCTACTGCATTTTCTTCTTTGCTTCTGCTACTTTTTCATATTTGCTTTTACGTTTTTTTCTTTTCTTTTATTTTTCGTCTTTTCCTTTGTCTTCGTTTTTTTTTCTTTCGCTTTTTGTTCTGCTTCTCTGCTTCTTATTTTCATATTTTCTCTTTACTTTTCTTCTTTTACTCTTTCATTATATCTTATTGTATATCCTTGTCATTCATTTTACTTATATTCTTTTTTTTCCTTTTTTTCATGTTCTTCCTTTTTTTTTACTTTTTAATTTCTCCCTCCCTCCCTTCCTCCTCCTCCTCCTCCTCCTCCTCCTCCGATGGTGTTTGAGGGACGATAATGGAGACGTGACTGTCGTAGGGGAGTGGTGGAGACGATGGGGAAGGGAAGGGCGAAGGGAAGGGTAGAGTGAGGAGGGAGGGAAGGGATAAAAGGGTAGGCAAAGGGAAGAAGAGGGAGGGTTGGGTAAGGGAGTGCTATGTCAGTCCCATTAACTCATTCGCTGTTGTCGTTTTGTCGTTCTCGTTTTCGTCGTTGTCATCGCCATCGTGCGTTTTGTGTCCTGAGAATGTAGGGCGTGTTTTTTTGGGGGGTGGGGGGGGGAGGGGATAGGAGAAAGTGTACCTGCATTACAAGTTCATTTTTTCTTAAGTGGTCAAAGTTTGTGAAAGGATACGTCTCTCTCTCTCTCTCTCTCTCTCTCTCTCTCTCTCTCTCTCTCTCTCTCTCTCTCTCTCTCTCTCTCGCCGACCCTCTTAACAAGTCTAGATTAGGTTATCTCACGTCGTTACTTCGCTGTATGCATAACCAAATAATAGGCACGTCGCAGGCCCACCCAAGGACGCTGGAAGGGCCTGTAATGTCCCTAGAACACTCACCTAAGAATCCACTCAAGCCTTCCCTTCCCCGTTCCATCCCTGCTCTTCCCCCGGCCCGTCCCTTCCTTTCCTGCCGTGAACACTCAACTAGCAGTCCACCCTTCCATCCCTTCTCCGTTTCTTCCCTTCTCCTTCCTCGGCCTGTCCCTTCCTTTCCTGACTTGAACACTCAACTAAGCGTCCACTCTCCCAAGCCTTCCCTTTCCCGCTCCTTCCCTTTCCCGTCCCTCCCTCGGTCCGTCCCTCCCTCCTTTCCTCCTCCATAATAAGGCATTAAGAGGCAGTAAGCGAGCGGCAACAGCCTATTAGATGTCCTCGAAGGAATAAAGGCTCCGTGATAAAGAGTCTCAAGGCTGTGATAATGACTCCTTGCCTTGTCATCAGCAGCGGGGGACTCCTAGTACGCCTTGATGGCCGGCCGCCGCGCTACAGCCTATAAAAAGCCGCCCAGCTCCACCTAGGCCGCGGCGCCCATTAGCCCGGGCTCATGACGGAAGGAAAGGGAGTCCCGCTGCCTCATAGAAAACCAAGGCGTCGTAAAGTGAAGGGAAGGAAGGAGGGAGGGAGGGAGGGAGGGGTGGAAGAAGCCCCGCCCTCCGTATAGATGCCTCTGCTGCGTCATATAACAGCCTCTTGCTCTTCCTTTATCTTCCTTCCCTTCTGGTCCTTTCTCTCCGTCGTTTCTTCCTCCTCCTCCTCTTCAGCCTGTTCCTCTTTCTCCTTTTCCATCTCGTCTTTCATCTCCCTTGTTCTGTGACCTCTCTTCGCCGCTCCCTCGCTGTTGGTCGAATGTGACAATATGTGGTTCAATATGATTTTTTCTTCCAATTTCAGTCTTCAAAGCGTTGGAAAGCAGGTCAAGTGTGTGTGTGTGTGTGTGTGTGTGTGTGTGTGTGAGTGTGAGTGTGGGGGCGTGTGTGTGTGTGAGGATAAGGGAAATAGTCTCACACATATGACAGTCCTTTCCTCCTCGCCTTTCACCCGCCATCCCTTGAAGGAGTATCAGAGGAACAAAAGGAGGGAGTAAGGAGGAGGAGGTGGAAGAGCTGAGGAGGAGGAACCCCGCCAAGTGCTGTATTTAGGTCATGGAGGCGTTGAAGGGCTATTTTCCTTGCCGTTCACCTTTGTGGTTGTCTTTCTTTCTCGCTTTTTAGTTGAGACCTGATGTGCGACCTTTTTGATACTTCATATAAAATTGGTGCAAGTAAGGCGATCGTGCGGTAAATAAATAAAGTGTGTGGCACTTTAAAATTCACCGATCAACTATTATTTTTTTATGCCGACCTGGTAAAGAAAACTGGTCGGGGTGAGACGCATGGTGGTGTGGTAATATATTCATGTATCAATTTATTATTTTCGCGAGCTAATTCACGGTGACGAGGTTTTGTTGAGTGATGTGTTAAGTTGCATAAAATTAGGTGTATTACCCAAGGTACCCGCGCCGGGGACAGGTTAATTATGTGGAGGCCAAAAGCGCGACGCGAAAACGAAACAAGACACTTCTGGCCTCAACGCGGTGCCCCGAGACTTATTTATCTGCGACGTAAATGCGCTGGTGTCTGTGCCAAGCCTTACAGGCAAGCTAACAAGGGGACACAAAAGCTTCAAAGTGAGGCAGCAGGAGGAGGAGGGGAGAGGGGGGATGGAGGGAAGGCAGGACAGAAGAGGGAGTGACAGCCCGGCAGCGCGTCCCCGTCAGGCAGCTCCTCGCCGCCGGAACACCTCACTCACGACGGTTCTCAAGTGGGATAAAAATTTCAACTATTTCACATTTTCCACAGAATTTGTGGGTTGTTAGCGCCTTGTTAGCGCCACGAGCACCATCACTCCCCGCGGCGCCGCAGGTTTCTCGCCCATTATTCTGGTTCCTCCGCCGCCCGGGCCGCGGGACGGATGACGGGCTGGGGCGCGGGAGGAAGAAATAAAGTGCCACCATTTTTGTGGCGTCAGAGAAAAACTGCTGGAACACGGTACACCGTGTGTGCGTGTGTGTGTGTGTGTGTGTGTGTGTGTGTGTGTGTGTGTTGTGTGTGTGATAATAATAATAATAATAATAATAATAATAATAATAATAATCGGTTTATTACGGAGATGGCAGTCGTTAGGCTGAAAATGTACATATTAAGATTATAAAGT